>NC_059105.1:84146208-84296208 GCF_020740685.1 Jaculus jaculus | reverse complement strand
TTCAAAATATTCCTCTACAAACTTACAAATACATAATACCTTAGGAGGGGGAGGTTAGTTGCAAAGAATATTCAACAACAAACAATTTTTAAGAACATTTTAATATAAATGCTTAACTATAGGTTTTTCACATTCCTTGAGTTTATAGATTTTTCTGGAAATGGGCAAGGACTGTAGCTATTTGTATCATGTGATAAAGTGAGCCATTCTCCAGTACCCTGATCTATCTGCTTCTGTCTCCTATGGGCTGCAGGTACCCTGTATTCTTAAATGAGAAGCTTGCTTGTTGAACTTACAGATTTGCCCATCTGTGCCTGAGGAACCTGTGAAAATGTATACCAAAGAAGCAGGATGTTTAGTGATTTGGGAATTAGCACTCAGTACCCTCTTCACTTACTGTAAATATTCATCTCAAATTGCCATATTATTTTTGTAAAGGTCAATAGGGATTGTTTGAAAATAAATTCATGTCATATAATCCTTGTCCACATCTCTAAGTATGTTACAACTTAATTTAACATTCATTAGCTTGTTCTCCCCACATATTTAGGAACATTAATTTCAGGGGTATGGTGCCTTACTGAAGTTCATTTGGAAGGAGAATTCCCTTCATTATAAATTCATCATCAAAGAATGGTGACTTTCTTTATCTTGGAAGTGGTCCCTGTTTGCCTGTATAAAATAATGCTTTACAGAGTGTCTGATATAAGAAGTGAAATATTAACTCTCCATCTTTGCAACAAAGGAGGGAGCAGGTGAATATCACTGCTCCACAGATGAACGACCTAACTAAAATATTGACAAACCATCTCCACAGTACTACCTTCCTCACTCATTAATTATCATAGAGTTATTTTTAATGGGCACTTACTTAAGAAAAAAGCCTGTGTGCGTTTTCATTAACACTGAGGCAGATTGGTAATGTAAAATAGTCCTCCAGTCTACAAACAGTGGAGAAAAAATGGATGACCACTTCTAGAGTTCTTAGTGGCTACCTGAGCAACATCTAAACTTTGAATGCCATCTGCTCAGTCAGAATGAATAGCTCAGTCTCTGTGTGGTTCTTCATTCCTCCCTTGGTGAGAGTAGAGTTGGATTCTAGCAAGGTTGATTCAATCTACACATGAGCATTGCAGTGATATGGGAAGGTTCATGATGGTGATGGAGGCAAGGGGTAGAAACAACTTCTGCTACACTCAAGCAAGAGACACAGCTCAGCTCTCACAGTACATAGGGAATACTGTGATGTAACTAGAAGAGTTGAGCCTGTATAGCTACTTAAAAAACTTAAGAAAATTGTAACCAAGTACTGCAAAATATTTGTAGTAAAACAAAGGCATGATAGATTAAATTTCTGGAAATTAAATTTTAAATCTCTAGAAAATAGGAGTTACAGAAAGGATTATTTATGAAGCATGAAAAAACTTGTCTTGGAACAACTCATTATTTATCATTTGGATTATTCCAGAAGGCAAGTGAATACATAAGGAGGCTCAGATAAACTGAGTTTGAGCCACCAGCTAGCTACATAATTATGTCTTAGTTTTTCTCTTAAGAGTTTTCGTCTCTTGTTTGTAGAATGGGATTTAAAACAAAATAAAAGAATGGAATTTCAAAAGGGAAAATGTGGGGGAGGGAGGGAATTTCCATGGGATTTTTTTTATAATCATGGAAAATGCTAATAAAAATTTAAAAAATTAAAATTAAAATAAAAAATTAAAAATAAACAGAAACATAATTTATAAGATATTAAAGTCAATAACAAAATAAAGCTTTAAATATTAAGTGACATTATACTCATTTTTTCTTTAGTGCTAAAATAGCACTAAATAGCTTCATAATACTGCTATTACTAACTACCGCAGATTAGGAATCTTAGATTTAGGGAGGAGTAAAGACTAATTCGAGCCAATTGGTTGCACATGTTTGTGGAAAGTTTAACCACTGGTGGAAGATTTTCCAGTACTCCGCAGCCTACTTGTGTGTCTCTAGATATGAAAACGCTGCCTAACATAGTTCCTTAACACTGATACGGAATTTGTATATATAAGAAACAATGCCCTGTTTTGATAAATCATGGTAACATAGATCCTAAAGTTATCCTCAAAGTGTGACCTTTTATCCTCCCTTCACTTTGAGTTTTGGCAGAACCTATTACTTGCTCTTACCAGTAGAATATGGCAAATGTTGGAGGACATTTAACTCCTTATATAGCAAAGGTGATAGGAGATTACACTCAGGGCATTGTTAACTTTCCCCGAGCTGAGGAGAGGGGTCAGTAAGTAAAATACTTGTCTCACAAGCATGGAGATCTGAGTTTGGGTCTCCAGGACGCACACAAAAATCTGAATTGTTAGCATATGCCTTCAATCTTAGTATCAGGGAGGCAGAGAAAGGAGGATTCCTAGGGCTTGCTGGCTAGGTAGCCTAGCCAAATTGTGAGCTCTAGATTCAGTAAGAGATTCTTTACCAAAAAGTTAAGGTAGAGTGACTGAAGGAAACTCCCAATATTGATCTCTGGCAGCTGCACCCCCACCACACACACAAACATGAGCATGAACCCCGAACAGAAAGTGTACCCACAACCTACACACAGATAAGCATGCACATGCACATACACATACACATGAAAACGAAAACATGATTTCTACTTACAAAACTGCCAGAAGGAACTCTTTTACTGACCTTGAGGAAAGAAGATTAATTATAATATGAAAAGCCCAAGGAAAGAACATGGGCAGGTAACAGTTTAATGCTTTGAATAGTCAGAGAATCCTCTCTTCACTGGCAGGGGCCAGGGAGAATGTCCTTTGTGTGAATGTAGAACAGAATGGCTGGAGCTAAGACCGACCTTAGCCTTATGAAGACCTTGTTTGCAACCTTGTGCCTGAATAGAAGACTCTGGCAAGCTGATTCTTTACAATGGTGAGGTCACATAATGCATGCCATTTTAAGCCAGTGAACCAGTGATTACCTGCAGAAGTAGAAGCTAAATAGAACCATTCATACTTAGGGCCTGTTTGTCCTAACAGAATAGTTCCATGATAATTGACAAAGGAATTATTGCATAGGATAAAGCAGTAAGTCTGATTGTTAAAAAATAAGTTGGATAACAACTTAATAACCATAACTAGCATGAGTAGGGAAGAATTGACTGTTATTCATATGGATGACAACTTTAACCTGGAGGGAAGTATATGCTATATTAGTCTCTCACTTTTGCTGCACTGAGTGGCAGGCTTAAAACATACTGCTTGAATTTCAAGACATCACAATACTTAGAGTATTAGTAAAAGCACTGCATTTCATATATAACATCTCCACATGCCTATAGAAGATAAATTTAATAGATCTAATGGATATTAAATTTATTTATTACAAGGAAATTAAAGGTAAGCCTTTGTTAACTATTCCATCTCTGACCTTGACCAACTACAACTGCTTATCTTGTATATTATGATCTCAACTGTTGCTTCTCCTAGTTAAAATAAAAGAAACATAATATGTAGTAACCATCTTATTTTGAGAATATTTGGTCACATTTAATCTTATGTAATCCTTCTCTCTGTTTTCATTATCTGTGTGTGTGTGTGTGTGTGTGTGTCTGTGTGTGTGTGTGTGTGACTGTATTTTCATGGATACAAAATAAATACAAGGTATGACCCATATAGATAGGAAAATTCACATGTCAGGTACTCATGTGCACTCATTAAAAAGAAGAGACTGGTAATGTTGAAATAGTTAAATACACAATCCTTAGGCATTCAAAGAACTGAACGCTCTGATGCCTAGAAAGGGATTGGCTAATGAATCAGAATGGAATCTTCAAGCGTAGCAAATTCAAAGAGAATTCTGTAACAAGGGTCTTTGTTTGTTTGTTTGTTTTGGTTTGGGGATTTGAGCACTAAATAAAACATCAGAGACAGCACTACCTTCAGAAAGGAAATATTTCAACTGAAATAAATGATAAAGTATAATATTTTCTCTATAGCAACTAGAGCATCAATAAATACATGAAGTAAATAATTAGTCTTCTATAAACCTTGCCAATGAAATTCATGATAAAAGAGCTCCTAGTTTTTCTCTGTGAACAGATACAGCAACTGCACATATTACTGCACTTCAGGAGAAGACAAATACAGTCTTTCATTGACAGAATGCATTTTTGTTTCTGGGGACATTTTCAAACACTTGATTCCAAGGTAGCATCCTTTTCTTCCCCTGACATTTCATTGCAAAAGTAGCAATGAGTTCTATAGCTATGCTATCATTATTGAAACTTGCAAAAAGGAGAAATTGTCCATTGTGATTAATGCTATTGCAATTCAGACGGGCATTGAGTATGTGGACATCAGCATTTTCCTTGGAATGGTGTCCAGTAAATATATGAGCCTTGTTCCACCTCTGTATACTTAAAAAGAAATCCAACAGCCTGAACCTGACAAGCACACACATTTCAAAGTTTGTTCTCTTTTAGGACTCACAGTTCTAGTGAAGAAAGCCTAAACTTCCAAGTATATTTTCCCTTGTTGTCTTATTTCACAATATAAGGAGGATTTTTGTTTTGTTTTGTTTTGTTTTCAGTCAATCCTGTTGTTTTCTAAATGATTAACATTACCATTGGCTGTTTTGGTTTCCTTTGGAACTCAGTTTCAATGACAACAATTAGTAGTAGATGTGCATTTGCTCCTCAATGCTGGGAATTGGCTTTTTTTTTTTTTTACAGGCACATCCTGTTTTCAGTAATTGGATGCACCACCAAGGAATAAAACAAAAGATGAAACATCCTTCAAAGGAAGACAAATGGAATTAATATTCCAATTGGATAATTACAACCCTCCAGTTTAAGAGAACTCCTTTCCTTTTCAGTGGCAGACTTATGCAACATGGCTCTGTTATACTTTCAGCCTTCTTTTTTACACAACACAAAATGCTTTTCAAGTTGAGGTTAAAATATTTTTCTAATGTTCAGAGTGGCTAGTTCATTCACTTCTTTACAACTTTTGGGCACACTACAGCAATAAACTGACTTTTCTGTGTTCTTGTTACTTTACTGTACTTAAGATTCAAATACTATGAACTATTTCATAAGTGCCTATAAATGTAAGATGAGTTTGATCTCTTCTAATTTTAAAAAGTAGAGAATTAATATAAAAGGTATAGAACCAGGTGTCACATACCTCAGTTCAAATCTTTGGTTGCTGTTGTTGTTTTTCAAGGTAGGGTCTCACTCTAGCTCAGGCTGACCTAGAATTCACTATGTAGCCTCAGGGTAGCCTCAAACTCCTGGTGGTCCTCCTACTTCTGCCTCCCAAGTGCTGGTATTAAAGGCGTGCACCACCACACCCAGATCAGTTCAAATCTTAATAAACACACTTGTTTAATCTTTTCTGTGGTTGCATTATGAGCACCTGATTTGGTGGTCCTAATAAAAAGAGATGTGAAGGTATTATTCTAATTCCATTTAGATAGATTTCAAATCAAAGTCTACCTGGAGGAAATTTCAAAGATCTAACTTCAGTTATACTTTTTTCAAAACAAAATAAGTTTTGTGAAGTTAACTACAGAATAACAATATAGGAAAGAATAGATTACAATAACAATTCATAAATTTAAAGAGGCCTACTGGATTACTGAACACACGTCATATTTCATCTTCTGAGGGAGATGCAAGTTATACGAATGAAAAAATAGAAGCCTTAGTACAAGCCTTAGGGTGTTCTTTTCCCCTATGAATATCACATTTTTTTTGTTTTTGGAACCAAAATGCCACAGAGCTCTGAAGTGGAAACAGAGTAACAAAAAAAAAAAAACCAGGCAGCATCTCCTATGTATGTTTTTGTGCATGCTGACGCACCTTCTCAATGCATTTACGGGTGCACACATGCTCCCCCTCAGTCACTCATGTTCATAGAGGAAGCACACCTGAAGAAAACATTAATGTCGCACAATGAATCTTATTGAAATTGTTCAAAGATATCACTAATTACCAGTTTTCCCTTCTATTTAAGAGATAAACATTTTATTGTTCTTGGATATTTATTGAGTCTCAAAAAAAAAAAAAACAAAAAAAACAGCATGTGCTACTTGTTAGATAAACTCAGGGCTGTGGAGACACTTTGATGGATAAAGTGCTTGCCTTGCTCAGATCCTCAGAACCCACATGTGCTGGTGACTTGAATACCTGAGCCGCAGGTAAATTGAGTAAGTTGTGAGACTTTTGGGCAATGGATCCTTGCTGGAGGAGTATGTGCACGGAAAATTTTGAGGCAATACAGCCTAGCTTCAAGCCCTGAAAACATGTTGTACACATACTTTCATGACAGTACTGATAAGTTTTTTTGAGGACTCCACAATTTTGTGCAATAAAAAATTCTGTCATTTACATCAGATGGACATTCAAGAAAATTGAACCATACTTGACAAAGGTCTGAGTAAATATTCTAGTTTGCTCTCCTAGGGAAAGGGTTTAATATTAAGTTATATAGTTCTGTTTTGTGCAAAGACCTGAATGGCTCTGTGTAATACCACTGCCATGTAGGTGTGAGAATTTTCCATCATAAAGCTTTGTAAAAAGGAAAACAGACACATATCAACACAATGTTAACAATTTCAAACTGTAAGCTGTTCTGTAATTTGGTGCCTTCACTTTGGTCTGACACCAGACTGCAAGGGTTGGTGTTCTCCACATCTGTGGCCAACCTTGCTGGGGGCCCTACAGTTTTGCTGTTCTCTATATGTCCTCATCAGAATGTCATTTCTACGTTCATTTCCTTAATTACTAGTGTGTGTACAAATCTTCCATATTTTGACAATTGCTTTTTCTTTTAACTTCCTGTCTTTGTTTTGTGTTGCTACAACAGAACACTGAAGACAGGGTTATTTAAGATGACAGATTTTATTTGGCTCACAGTTCCTGATTTTGCTAAGTTTACATCAAGGGGCCACATCAAGGGGCCACATCTGGTAAGAACCCTTTTGTGCATTGTAACATGGGACACAGAACTGTATGATAGAGTTACTCAGAGGAGGGGCCCAACTAGTACTTTGGAGGATGGCTATTTCAGTAACTAATCCACTCCAGCAGTAATAGCATGAGGTTTTTTTTTTTTTTTTTGGTTTATTTTTATTTATTTATTTGAAAGAGATAGACAGAGAATGAGGCACAGAGAGAGAGAGAGAGAGAGAGAGAGAGAGAGAGAATGGGCACACCCAGGCTTCCAACTACTGCAGACGAATTCCAGATGCATGCACTCCTTTGTGCATCTGGCTAATGTGGGTCTTGGGGAATCGAGCCTCGAACCAGGGTCCTTAGGCTTCACAGGCAAGTGATTAACTGCTAAGCCATTTCTCCAGCCCAGCATGAGTCTTTTAAATCTAATCACCACTTAACCATCCTACATACATTCAAGATTAAATTTTCAACATAAAAGCCTTGTGGAAATATTTAAACTATGCTACTAAACATATATATATATATATATATATATCCTTTTGTAAGAGATATTTTAGAGTTTATTATGTATTAAATCATCCCTTTTTATCATATGGGTTAAAAATTTTACCCAACTTAAGAGTGGTATTGAAGGGATGGAGGTATAGCTTAGCAGTTAACACATTTGCCTGCAAAGCCAAAGGACCCAGTTTCAATTCCCCAGGACCCATGTTAGCCAGACGCCGAAGGGGAGCATGCATCTGGAGTTCTTCTGTAGTGGCTGGAGGACCTGGCATACCCACTTTCTCTCTCTCTCTCTTTCTCCTTCTTTTTCTGTCATAAATGAAAATAAAATATTTCACAAAAGAGTGGTATTGTAATTTTGACTTTGTTGAAATTAAGAAAAAAATCTCAAATAGTCCAAAATATTATTTTTCTTTAATTTGTTTAACTTTGAATATCTACACTGTGAATGGTTCTCTCCTAGAAATCATATACACAGATTAATATGGCTCAGTGAAGGCAAATACACAAAAGTTGTAAATATGAGGTGATTCTTATGCCACATACAGATAAGCATTAAAAAAGTTGTTGGGAAGATGGTATGCCTGTTGACCCAACACAATGGAGGGAAGTGTCAACTAGCTAGACCCTAAAAGGAAGCAAGAGTGTCTAGGGTGGTTTTCCAATGAGGAAAGGGCCAGTAAAGCAGTACCCTATTGTCTATGCAGACAGCCAACAAATGAGGATGTAGATCAGGGAGGGAGGGACTGTTATGCGAGAAGAACTGAAAACACTGAACAAGGAGTGATGTTATGTGAATCACTTTTTGTAGGATCATTCAGATGTACCACACAGAAGAGGCCATAAAGTTAACAGCAAAGGGTGGATTGGAGAGAATGTCCTGGAGGAATAGGGGCCCAAGTTAGGCATGCTGAGAGTTTCTTGGTATTTAGATATGGTTATGATATACTGCAAGAGTATAAGAATAAAATATAAATGCATTTCCTTTCATAAGTTACATGAAAAATTTGCTCCAATTAGATATTTTATCATATGGAATTTATTTTGGAACAAAATTTTAAATAGGATTTTGGGTTTTATTTCTCACATTTATTGTGACTTTCCAAGGAATGTTAAGGTTGAATGTTACACATCACATATAAACATTTTACTACTAAAAATCTATTTTAGTAGAGATCAAGTTTATTTATTTAAAATATGATCTCTTCCTCACTCATGTGAGATACTTTATTCTTAAGTGAATATAAACACATATCTAGGCATTAATAATTAATTTGCCTTTTTGTTTTTGAGCCAGTATAGCGTTCTTATGTTTAGTATTGCTTTTAACTATTTCTAATATGTTTTAGAAATCAGTAAGACAGTAAAATTCTTCCCTGGAATTAGCCAGCTACAGCCCTTCTATTAAGTTACTTATTACAGTTAATGTGCCCTATCACACTTGTAAACTGAAAGAGCAGAAAACAAGAAAAGCCAAAGAAAACAAATGCAGCATTAAAACATGTTCAGAATTGTGTCATGACTATTATCTCATATCCAAACAGAATTCTTCTATCTTCACTTTCCTCATCCTCTCCTGTTTGTCAGATACATTATAAGAGCTTAATATGTACTATGTAAGGTCCAGTTTTGCTTATGTATCAAATATAAAGTCTGAATATACTTGGGGACAAGAAGAGAGCACACTGGGACTTGTGTCAATTGAGACAAAGAAGTTTTAATTTTATTTGCAAGCAGAGAGAATTAGAAAGAGAATTGGCACCCCAAGGCCTCCTGCCACTACAAATGAATTCCAGAAGTGTGCATTTGGCTTTATGCAGTTCTGAGGGAATTGAACCTAGACCATTGAGCTTTGGAAGCAAGTGCCTTTAACAGCTGAGCTATTTCTCCATCCCAGAAGTTTTAAATTGTAATGAAATCCAATTTATGTGTTTTTTTTTTTAATGTCACTTTTTTTTAAAAAATATTTTTATTTATTTGTTTGCAAAGAATGGGGCATAGGCACATCAGGAGGTTTTGGCACTGCAAATTAACTCCAGTTGCATGTGCAACTTTGTTCATCTGTCTTACGTGGGTACTGGGAATCAAGGCCATCAGACTTTACAAGCAAGCACTGTTTATCACTGAGCCATCTCCAGCCCTGTCTCTCATTTTCATAAAATGTCACATCATAAAGATGTACTTCTGATTTTATTTTATTTTTAAATTTCAGAGAGTTAGACAGACAGACAGAAAGAGAGAGAGAGATAAAGACACAGAGAGAGAATTGGCACTCCAGGGCCACAGCCACTGAATCAAACTCCAGAGGCTTGCGCCACATAATGGATATGTGCTACCTTGCACTTGCCTCACCTTTTGTGAGTGGATTATGTGGGATCTAGAGAATTGAACATGGGTCCTTAAGCTTCACAGGCAATCACCTTAACCACTAAGTCATCTCTCCAGCCCTCCTGCTTTTTAAGAACCTCATCGTTTAATTTCCAGCTTTTGAATCTTTTGTGCTACAGTGTATAGAGTATGACAGAGTGCAATTTCATTTTTCTTTAGAGATCTAACTTTTCTATACCACTTTCTGAAAACACAAGTATTTCACCATCTAATGATTTTTATATTATTGTCAGAAATATGTTCATTATAAACACCAACGATTCCATGGATATATAAGTCTGTGCTTATGCTGACATTACATTCATTTCATCACTCTCATTTTATAGTAAATGTTGAAATTGGAAAGTATGAGTTCTTGTTCTTTGTTCTTCCCCAAGATTGTATTACCTTTTAAATGTATATTTATTTATTTACTTATTTTATGAAAGGATGTATTGTTATGTTGGCCATAAGCTCATGGGATAAAGTACTCCTCCTGTCTGAGTCTCCCAGTTAGCTGAGACTCCAGGTGTGTGCTGCCAAGTGGCATCTATTTTGCTTCAATATATATTTAAGAATCAGCTCACTAATTTTACAAAGAAGCTAGCTGAGGCTCTAAAGGATTATGTTACATTTGTAAATCAGTCTGGGGAATATTCCCATTATAAGATTGTTGAATCTTCTAATCCATGAACATTGAAATTTTTTCTAAGCATTTAAATAATTTTTCTCTTCAATGAATTACAATTTTCAGAATGCACATTTTTTACACATTTTTGTAAAGTATGCCATTTAGCATTTTATTTTGTGGTGGTACTATTTAGAAATAAATCTCCTTATTTTCATTTTTAGATTATTTGTATAATTGGTTTTTACATTGATCTTGGGTAGTGGTTACCTTCTAGTTGCTGTGACAAAACATCTGACCAGAAGCACTTGGTAGGAATTATGTTTATAATTTCATCATGATGGGGAAAGCAAGATAGATATGTGTAAGATACATAGGCCACACCTCTACATTAGCAGTGTGAAGACTGGATTTTCAGCTAAGCTATATTACCTCAATGCCCACCACCAATGAACTCCTCCAGAAAGACTGCACCTCCAAAAAGCTCAAAACTATCCCAAATTGGTACCAGCTAGGGACAAAGTATTCAAAATGCATGATCCTATGGAGAATATTCCATTCAATCAACTGTATCATATATCCTATAACTTTATTGAATTCATTAAAAAATCTGATTATTTGGATATTTGTTCATTGTTTCTGTACCAGATAACATCAACTGTGAATAATGAAAGCTTTCTTTTAGTTTAGTCCTTGATGCCTATTTTTCAAATTTCTCCTAAGTAGTTGAAGTATTTGAATTCTCCAGTACAATGATAAAGAAAAATGCTCAGTGTTATAAAATCTTCTTAATCTTGGGATTTGAAAGGAAGCTGTCAGGTTCTTGCCATGCCTATAATGTTTGTTGTGGGGCTTAGTATATGTATTTTATCAGACTAAGGTTATTTTCTTTACCTAAAATGTTAAATGCTTCATTGTGTGAAGTTGTTTGATTTTGTCAAATAGGTTTTCAGGATGTCTAAGAACGTTATGTTCCTTATGCTATTAACAGGGTTTGTTATTAAATTTATGAATTTTTTCAGACATTAAGTCAAGATTGACCTACTAAGGTAAATCTTAAACACAATATATAATCCTTTTGTATATTTTTTCCAACTTTAATTGTGAGTATTTTGTTAAAGATTTTTTAATTTTTAACCAAAAGAGATATTTACTGGTAAATTTCTGTTCTTATGAAGAATTTGTCTGGATTTGGTATCAAGAAAATACTGGCTTTATAGAAAAAGGTATGAAGTATTAAAGCTCCTCTATTTTTGAAGAATTCATGAAAAAATTAGGATAAATTCTTCTTTAAATTTGTTTATCTGTAAAGTCTTTAGACCTAAACTTTTCTTTATAATAAGTTTTATAATTATTGTATTCATCACTTTACTAGCATAAGATCCATCACATTTTCTTCTCAGGGTATAGCTCGGTCAATAGAGCACTTTACTTACCATGAATGTGGCCCTGGGTTCCATCTCCATCTGTAAAAATTAACTAATTAAGTAAAAATATTTTTTCTATTTCTTTTTGAATATGCTTTAGTGTTTGTCTGGATTTTAGACTTTGACAAGTTTTATTGTTATGATGCTTATTATCATTACAAATTTAATGGCCATTCATAATATCATTCATTTATAATTTCAGCAATTTGAAGTGTTTTTTCAACTTTTATTGGTCAGTCGTTCTGAAGATTTGTTGTTAGTTTTGTTTCTACTTTTATTCTCTACATGAACCTTTTTTAGTGGTTTTATTCTCTACATCAATCTTTATTAGTTCTTTCCTTTTTTATTTACAGGTTATTTTTTGTTTTGTTTTTTGACAGTGTGGTAGTTTGAATTTAGTATGTTCTCCCATAGCGTTTGTGGTTGAACCTTAAAGTTGCTCCCAAGCTGGTGGAGGCTTTAGGAGATGGATCCTTGAGGAGATATGCCATTGGGTGTGGTTTTTAGGTTTTATAATTCAGCCCCACTTACCATTACTATGTCACTGTTCTTTCTTCCACCCAGTTTGTGAGAAAAGATGTGATACCTACCCAGCTTCTGTTCCTACTGAGCTTTCCCAGTCATGATGAAACTTCCCCTCAAAAAACATGTAAGCCAACATAAACCCTTCCCTTCTGTAAGCTGCATCTGAGAAGGTTTTTTATCTCCAAAACGAGACAGTAATTGCTATAGAAAATTGGTACAAAGAAATGGATTGTTGCTACCATGAGCCTGACCATGTAAATGTCAGTCTTTTGGAACTGAGTTACTGGAGAACTGTGAAAGGATATGAAACTTTGGACTAGAGAAGCAGAGCTTAACTGAGCCATTCTGGTGGGAGTTTGAAAGATGTAAATGTAGAGAGGAATGTGAACTGTGGAAGCTTGGCTTAATGAGGTTTCAGAAGAGAAAGAAGACTGAAGGGAACTGAACTATAGTCAGTTCTTTCAAAGAAAGTTGGTTGCAATCTGCCTGAGAACTTTAGTAAAGTTGAATTTAAAAGTCATAGACTGATGTGTGTGGTGGCATATACAGAGCACAAAGAGATTAAAAATTTGAACTTTGGCCCAGTAGGAAATGTGAACAGGTTTTCAGTCTCTAGGAACTATAGCTGCTTCAGATGAAACTCTTTAAAACATCATTACCATTGAGGATGGACATAGATACCCCACATTGGAACAATAAGAGGAATGTTGATCATCTGGAAAGGAGTATTGAAGGAAGACTTCGAAAGAGTTTCCTGCTTCTCAAAGTCAGTCTTTATAACACTGGATTAACAAATTTTGACGAATTTCCCCCCTTGTACTGGATTTAGATTTATGAAAAATGCCAGAAATCAAAGGTTATTGCATAGCAACATTGTTTTTGAAATAGCTGCTGAGGCTAAGTGATGAGACAGGGTTGAAATCCCTGTATGAAGGACATGGGGAAAATCATAAGGAGTTGTGAAGATAGACTGTGGGTTGCAATGGAGACCCCATGATGCTGGAAATGACAGGACTATGAGGCTGCTGACAAGGAAAGCTATTGGCTCAGTTAGATTCTGCTATGGAAGCCAATCACCCAGGTGGAGAATTGGAGTTGACCAAACCATTTGGATTCCAGAGAATTTCATCATAAGACCCAGGATTTGATAGTTGGTTTTGGATCTTGCATTAGTCCCATCTTTCCTTGCTATGTACTATTCTCTCCTTTATAGAATGGGAATGTTTTCTTTTTTTTTAAAATTTTAGATTATTTATTTATTTATTTGAGAGCGACAGACACAGAGAGAAAGACAGATAGAGGGAGAGAGAGAGAATGGGCGCGCCAGGGCTTCCAGCCTCTGCAAACGAACTCCAGACACGTGCGCCCCCTTGTGCATCTGGCTAACGTGGGACCTGGGGAACCGAGCCTCGAACCGGGATCCTTAGGCTTTACAGGCAAGCGCTTAACCGCTAAGCCATCTCTCCAGCCCGGGAATGTTTTCTTTATGACAGTAAGTGTTGGAAGTATGTCAGTGCCTTGAATATTGTCTTGCTTTTATAAGATTTATACTTAGGCTATTTTGAGTCCCAGATGAGACTTTGGACTTTTGAACAGTATTGGGAAAGATAAAAACTACAAGGGCTGGCCATGGAGGCAGATGCCTTTCATTCCAGCACTTGGGAGGCAGAGGTAGTAGGATCTCCATGAGTTCAAGGGCACCCTGAGCCTACATAGTGAATTCCAGATCAGCCTGAGCAAGTGTGAGACCCTAACTCAAAAAAACAAAACTAAAAATATCAAAAGTACAAGTACTGTTAAACTTGAACTAAATACATTTCTATCCCAAGATTGCCTGAGTCTATGGGGACCAGGAACAGAATGTGTTAGTTTGAGTTTAGTGTCCCCCATTACTTTATGTATTTGTGATTGAGCTTCATACCAGCTAGTGCAGCCTTTGGTTGCTGAATTGACTTGGTGTGTCACTGGTAATGAGCATTGGAATTTTTAATCCAGCCCCAATTTCCAATGTTACTTAGCTCATTCTTGCTGCTCCCTTCCAGCTAATGTGACAAGGTTTGCAGATATGCTCTCTAGCCTCTATTCCTGCTATGCTTTCACAAGTATAATGAAACTTGCCCTTGAAACTATAAGTCTGAAATAAATCCTTTCCTTCCATGAGCTGCTACTGAACAGCTGTATAGTCAAAGCAATGAAAATATAACTACTAAAGACAGATTTTTAGTAGAATATAGTAACTATTTGAGATAGGTTTTCCTGTTCTTTAACATAAGAATCACTCTATAAATTTCTCTAAAAATACTACTTAATCTCCATATCATATTTTTTTGGTTGTATTATAGCTTCATTTTTACTTATGATATGTTCTAAATTCCATTTTTATTTCTCCTTTGACTCATCAGATATTTAGGAGTGTACTGCATATATTCCTGTTTTGTTATTTCTAATTACATTCTGTTGTATTCAGAGAAGAGACTTTATTATCCCTTTTTAAAATTTATAGATGTTTTATAGTCTACCATACTATGTTCTGATAATTTCTTATATACTTTACAGGAATGTATATTCTGCTATTACTAGGAGGAAAATCTATTAAGTGTCTAGTAAGTATCTTGTTGATCATTTTGTCAAATTCCCCACTCTCTGCTTATTTTATCTATTATGGAAAATGAGATATTGCATCCTCTATTAGTTCTGAGTTTTCTATTTCTGCCTCCATTTCTATTAATTTTTATATGTATTTTTAAATTCACTGTTTTTTGAGAATATATGTACATATGTTATAGTTTCATGAGGAACTGATATTCTTACCATCAGAAATGTACTCCTTGTGGATAATAACATTGTTTACAGCCTACACTGTTACCAGTAAACAATAAAATAGCCCATGTTCAATACGGTTACTCTTTGTATAATATATCTTTTCTGTTCTTTTGTGTGTTTGTGCATGCGTGGCTGTGTGTGCAGGTAACTGTGTGTGTGAGGGGGGACACATGTTTGTACATGCAGGTGCTAGAGAGCAGCCTGGAGTGGGGCTCTCCGGAATGCCGTCGGACTCGTTTCCTTTGGAGGCAAAGCCTTTCACCAGGCCAGAACCTAACAAATAGGCTAGCTGTAGGTCCCTAGAGATCTGTCTTCTCTTTCTTCACAGTACAAGGAGTGTAAGCATGTCCCACCATGCTTGGCTTATTTTACATTGTTCAAGTGCAGGTCCTCATGTTTGTAAGGTAACAAATTATTGACTGACCTACCTCCCTGGCCCTTTTCTCCTATTTACTTTTAAATTAATTTGTAACTTTGTACTTTAAATGTACATACTATGGACATAAAAAGATGATTTTAAGTATGTATAGTATTTTTAAGTTTGCTTATAATATTTAACCTTTTCACACTAGATAAATTTATTACAGTTGAATACAATTGTCTTGATTATAATACATATGCTATAGTTATTTATATCTTCATGTTATAGTTATTTATATCTTCTTGATTTAATTTTGGCAAATTCTATATGATCATAAATTTTTCCATTTAAACTAGATTTTCCAGCATTTGAGAATATAAGTTTCCAAAGTATTCTCAAAGTCTTTTGAATTCATTAAACTCTGTTGAAACAACCCCTTGTGGTGGTTTCAAGTAGATGTCCCCCACAAACTCATGTGTTCTCAATGCCAGGTCCCCAGCTAGTGGCAATTTAAAAATTGGAGCCTTGCTAAAGCCATGTTGTTAGGGTTTGTTTATGGGTGGTTATAACCAACTTGCCCTTGCCATTATTTGACACACTCTTCTGTTGCTGTTGTAAACCTGATATTGTCTAGGAGGTGATGTCAACCTTCTTCTTATGCCATGGATCTCCTACTACCATTGAGCTTCCCCTCAAGTCTGTAAGCCAAAATAAACAAGTTTCATTCCACTATCTGCATTTTTTGGTGGTTTTGTGCAAACAACATGAAGGTAACTACAACAGTAAAATTGATACCAGAGAAGCGGGGTCATTGCTGCTGTGAATCTGATCATGTATATTTTTGTCTTTTTGAATTTATGTGCCAGAAGAATGTGGAAGGACTTGATACTAGAGATGCATCACAGTGTGGTAAGCAATGTTTTATTGTCTATTTTGTGTCTATTTTGGTAAGAGTTCAAAAATTATAAATTATAGACTGTGAATACATAGCTTATGAACTTTCAAAAGCTAACTTGCATTGGTTAAAATTTATGTCCCCTAATAAACTTGGGTGTCATTAAAATTGAGTTTGCAGCTTCTTCCCTTACCAGCTAACTCGTGCTATGAGGGTAGGTGGGGGAAGTTTGGGAGTGGGTAAGAATGTGTCACTGGGGTCAGATCTGAATTGCAGCCTAAGGTATGCACAGAGAATTTTTCCTGGGTCTCTGCTTTTTTACTGTTGGTGTTTTCTTGCCAGTTGCTTGCTTTGTGGTACTGGTGGTGGTTTTTCTTTCTTTGTGGATTTGTGAGAGAGGACCAGATTCTTCTACCATCATGAAATTTCCCCTGGGTCTGCAAGCTTCCAATAAAACCTTTCCTTCCATAAACCATGTCTTGTTTGGAGTTGTAGGCTAGCAACATGAAGCTGAGAAGGACAAAAACTGCTACAAGAGAGAGGGTTGTTGATGCATGATGAATCAGACCAAGTGGATTTTGATTTTTTTGAACTTTTGTGCTGAAGGAATTGGACATAACTTTGTACTTGCAACTGGAGATGCCTTCCAGAGTGGTAAGCCAAGTTTTGAGGACTGTTCTGGAGAGAGATTAAAAATGCTAAGTGCAGAAGAAATTGTATTTGGAGGCTTTGATTATGAACTTTCTAAGGATAAGTAAACTACAGAAAACTTTGTTGGAACTGTGCTACTTGCATAGGGGTGGCTGCATTCTGGTGCCCACACTCAGAAAGTTTGATCAACGTTAATTTGAAAGCAATGATGTGCTCAGTGGAAGATATATAACTGATAAATTTAAAATTTCAAGTGGTAAAAATTCAAACAAGTTTAAAATTTACATTCACCGAAATTGGTTTTAGAATACTGAAGCTTATATTGGCAAATACATTAAAATTCTTAAGGAAGATAGCCTACATACTTTATATTGACAAATGGTAAGGTGTCTGAGGAAAGACAGAATGGTAGGAATGCAAATGCTTTAGAAATGAAGGAACATGCTCTTCATAGACAGGGTTTATTTCATCCCTGAATTAAGAAGATGGAATACCAGGAATTAGTTTTGGAAGCATAACAAATTCATGGAGTGGGTCATAAAGTGCACACAGCTCCAGGAGCTGTTCCTGAGATGTGGCATTAGCCATGGCATATGACCCAGATAAAGAGAACAGTGAAGCCATTGGAAGATGGACCATGGTTTGCATGTTGACCAAAAGATACTTTGGATATACCAGGAGAGTGCAAGCACTACCATGTAGCACTGGTGTCTGGAGGTAGAAGTTTTCCCTGTCTACTCAGCCTGGCTAGAGGGGGAGAATTTGAAAATACAGAAATTTGTCACTGGTCACTGATTATGGGTATCAGATCTGAATTGCAAATGTTTGCCTAATGTTTGTTAAGTTTGCATTAGTCCAATCTCTCCTTGTTATGCCTTATAGCAATGGAAATGTTTACTCTGTGCTATTATATGTTGGAAGCATATAATTTGTTTTGATTTTACAGGACTCAAAGTGAAGAGACAGTCATAAATCTTAGATGAAATTTGGGACTTTGGAACTATCTTTAAGTTGGTAAAAACTATGGGACTTTTGAAGTGGGATGAATACAATTTTCAGTGTGAGATGGTTATGATTTTTATTAGCACCAAGGGAGAAATGTGATGGTTTGAATTTATTAGAATTAATAGACTCAGGTGTTATTAAAGTTGAGTTTCAGCTTCTGCCCCTAGCAGACAGGCTACTGTTAGAGGTGGGCAGGGCATGTCACTAGAGGAAGTTCTGAATTCCAGCCTAAGGTATGCAGAATGAGTGGTGCCTGGGTCCCTGATGTTTTGTTGCTGGAGTTCTGTTGCCAGTTGCTTCTTTTGTGGTTCTGATAGTGGTTTTAATTTCCACTTGATCTGTAAGCTTCAAATAAATCTCTTCCTCTCTTAAGCTATCTGATTTGGATATTTATCCTAGCAATTCAATTTCCCAGTGCCTACCTAAATCCAGATGCACAAAGTGGTAGATGCATCTGGAGTTTATTTACAGTGGTTGGAAGCCCTGGTGCACCCATTTTCACTGTCTCTATCTCTTCTCTCTGTACTTGAAAATAAATAAATGAATAAGAATATTTTAAAAAAATGTTCCCCAATATTTATGCAATTTCTCTTGTGTTTACTTCTAGTTTTATTCCATAATGGTCTTTTAAGGTAAAATGAATTATTTTAATTATTTTTTCATTTGGTAAGGCTTGGTCCATGGCCTATACTATTGTTTTAGAGAATGGCTAGTGGATTAAGAAGAATGTTTATTCTCTATAGGTATGCTATTATGTTTATATCTGTGAAATCTAATTAATGTATGTTATAACTTATCTCTGGAGGGATTTTTTTCCAAATTTTTATTTTGGATGACCAATTATAAAATAATAATGGGGTATTTAATTCACCCACTATTATTGTATCATTACCTATTTTAATTTCTAGTGCTTGCTTTATGGAATTAGGATCTCCAACATTTGATGCACAATTATTTCTGATTGTTATTCCTTCTTGGTAAATGTTCTCGTTTTTAATATGTGATGGCCTTCTTTATCTCTTCAGACTAGTTTTGATTTGAACTCTTATTTATCAGGTATGAAAATAGCTGCTTCAGCTTTTTGAGCTTCCATAAGTTTTGACATTTTTTTATCAGTGAGTTGTGTTTCCTGGACATGGCACATAGTTGGGTCATGTTTAGTCTATGTGAATTTAATTGAGAGACGTTTGTTATTTCCTATGGCTTGTTGGTTGTTATTCAGTGGTTGAATTATTGGTAGTTGTTTACTTACCCTACTGCTAGTATTAGAGGTTTGATGAGTTACTGTGTTGAACACAATTTATTCCTATCCAGCTCATGTCTGTTCATTAATTCTCCCATGTTACATATTCTTTCTTATGGTCTCATCAACAAGACAAGTTTTCTTCTTACTTTACAGTGCTGGATTGGTTTTTTCTTGAAATGCCCTAATCTGTGCTTTCATTGAAGCATTCTTATTTCTCTATCACTTTAAAATAATTCTATTATTTATTTGTAAGCAGAGAGGATTACAGAAAAAAGAGACAGACAGAGAGAACGGGGACACTATAGCCCCCAGCCTCTGAAAATGAATTCCAGATGCATGTGCCATTTTGTACATCTGGCTTTACATGGGTACTGGGGAATCAAACCAAGGTTGTTAGGCTTTGCAGGCAACTGCTGAACCATCTCTGCCACCCTCCATCACTTTTGAAAAAGAACTTTGTTAGATATATTCATCTTTTATGACTGTCATTTATTCCTGGGGCTTCTTCCTTATAGCATTAATATTGGTCATTTGCGTTGTATATTTACATCTTCACTTGATCTGTTATTGAAAACTTATTCAGTAGTCTGTCTATTTGGGCTAATAAGTACCTCTTGCATTTATATGTCCATTACTTTCTCTAGGTTTGGGAAATTTTCTACTGTAATTTCATTGAATGCATTTTTTATTACTTTAGACTTTATCTCCATTTCTTCTTCTACCCCACTGATTGTTAGTTAGTTTGGTAATGTATATCAAATGTCTTGGAAGTTTTCATCATATTTGTTAATGTGGTTTTTTTTTTTTTGTACATATGCCCAAATAGATTATTGACAACCCCATTGTTGATCCCTGCAATATATCCTTTTATTGGATTTTTGTGTGTTGATATTTTCCACTGTAATTTTTGTTTGATTAATTGATTCATGATTAATTTTCAAAACTCCTGTTTGGTTCCTTTTTAGAGTCTCAACATCTTTTCTTAACTTTTTATCCACATATTTGAAATTATCTTCATAATTGCTGAATGTGCCATCTAATTTGGAAGATATTTGCCTACATCCCATATTAATTTCCTTACTTAATTCAGGTTGTGATTTGAGTCCTAGATATAGTCATCTACTACAAGTAGGACTTTCAAATACAAGTAGGACTTTCAAATCTTTTCCTTACCTTAAATTTCTTTCATTTGGTCTGGTTTCCTGAGCAGGAGTTGTGAGCTTATGGAGTGGTCATTGCAGGTTATGGTTTTATGTTTGTGAATTTCTTTGTTGTGTTTGGCATAGGCATACATGTGGTGGATATGTCATCCACTTTATATTTTCTCTCTTTTTTGCTCTTCTTGTTTTCTTTTTTTTTTTTTTTTTATCCTCATGAGTTATCTTCACCTGCTTTATGTTTGCAAATGCTACTTTTCAGGAAAGCAACTGCAGAAGCACACAGAGTGGTCCAACAGTCATCCCAGTGTTGAAGTCAGTAGGGCACCTGTGTCCTTCACTTATGTCCCTGATAAGGTGCAGAGACAGTGACACTAGGGTGCTGGCAGGGCCAAAATATAATTTATAGTTTTCAAAGAGTTAAACTATCAGTATTTCGGTGGTGAAATGAGGGAATGTTAAAAGGAGAAGGAGTAAAATAAGAATGGTATGGAAATTATATGGGTTAGAGGTACAAGAAGCAGTACAGAAAGCATTGAATAGTACAGAAATAAAAATAGCCATAGTCTTCTCAACAAGACAAAAGTTAAAACATAACAACTGTGGTAGTTAAGATGTTGTCAACTTGATCTGTTAGTAGTCCACAGGCTGCTTCTAGGAAGGATCAACTAAAGGAGGAGATCTTTCCCCCAGGGTGAGCCCTTCCCCCAGAGTGGGCAGCTCCGCTCAGAGAGGGACTTGATATAAGGAAGCTCTGGGTAGAAGAGTTCCCTTTTCCTTCCTTCCTTCCACTTGGCTGCCGGAGCTGCTCCCTTTTTCTAGCGTGGATTGAAGACCAATGCGGACTAAAGACCAACATCAACTGAAGACCCACGTGAATCGAAACCCAGCGGCTCCTCAGGAAGCCGCCAGGCTTTCTGGCACCATCTGCAGTGCTGGGTCGGGACTGCTGAGGCATCTGGCCACGTGGACTGAGCAGCTACCAGGTTCGGTGATTCTCGGGCTTGCAACTGCTATTGTACTACTGTAAGATAATCCAATAAATTCCCTTTTTAAAATAATTCATTCTAGTAATTCTGTTCCTCTAGAGAACCCTGACTAATACAACAACCAAACAATTAAAAGTACAAAAGGGGGGCTGGGCATGGTGGCACATGCCTTTAATCTTAGCACTTGGGAGACAGTGGTGGGAGGATTATTATGAGTTTGAGTCCACCCTGAAACCAACATAGTGAATTCCAGGTCAGCCTGAGCTAGAGTGAGACCCTATTTCAAAAACAAAACAAACAAAAAAGTATGAAAGGGTAAATAATTGAACTTAGAATAAACAATAAAATTAAATACAAGGTAATATGACCTCAGTCACTATTCATTCCTCCTTGATTCCAGCTCTTAGCTATTATGAATAGAGCAAATATCAACATCATTGAGAAAATCTCTCTGAATGGAGGCATGGAGATTTTGGGGTAAATGCCCAGTAAGAGAATAACTGGCCTGTTGTTGGTAACTCGATAGTCAACCTTTTTAGAAGTTTCCATATTGCTTTCCATAGTGGTTGTACCATCTTACATTCCTACCAACAGTGAATGAGGGTTCCTACTTCTCCAAATCCTTGCCAGCATTTGTTTACATTTGATTTTTTTTAATGTTTGCTATCCTTACTGGGGTAAGGTGGAATCTCATAGTTGTTTTAATTCGCATTTCCTTGATGATTAGGAACATTGAACATTTTTTTAAGTGTGGTTTGCCATTTGTATTTCTTCCTGTGAGAACTTCCTATACATTTCTCTACCCATTTGGTGAGTAGATCTTGTGACTTTTTATTGTTTTGGTTTTTGAGTTCTTTGTAGATTCTAGAAATTTGGCCTCTGTCATTTGGATAGCTGGTAATAATTTTCTCCCATTCTGTGGGTAATCTATTGGCTCTGCTTATAGTATCTTTATCTGTGAAGAAACTTTTCAGCTTCATGAGATCTCAATTGTTGAGTGATTGTTTAAGTTCCTGAGCTAGTGGGGTTTTGTTCAGGAAGTCTTTTCCCATTTTTATACTGTAGAAAGTTCCTCCTATTTTGTTCTCCTAGTAGTAGAAAAGTTTCCGGTCTTATATTGAGATCCATTTAGACTTGATTTTTATGCATGGCATGATGTATGGATTAAGTTTCATTTTCCTGCATATGCTTATCCAGTTTATCCAGCACTATTTGTTGAAGATGCTATCTTTTCTAGCCTTCATTGTTAGGTCCTTTGTCTAATATCAAGTAGCTGTAGTTACTTGGCCCAAATCTGGGCCCTTGGTTCTGTTCCATTGGTCTATAATCCTGTTTGTGTCCAATACCATGTTGTTTTTATTATGTGGCTTTGGGATATAGTTTTAGATCAGATATGGAGATGCCTCCAGAGGTGCTTCTTTTGCTAATGATATGCATAGATTTCTGAGGCCTTCTGCCATTCCATATGAATTTTGAGATCATTTTTTCTATCTCTGTGAAGAACTTTATCCTTCGTGTTGGCTTTGGTATCAGGCTCCACAAGTGGGAGGCAGGACTGGTATTCTCACTAATTCAAACAAGTTAAGGTAGTGTTGTATTCAGATTCACATTGTTGGCAGAAATCACCAGACCAAGAGCAGCTCATGGGTAAAAAAAAAAAAAAGAAAAAAGAAAAAAATATATATTTTGGCTTACAGACTTGAGGGAAAGCTCCATTATGGCAGGGTAAAATGATGGCATGAGCAGAGGGTTGACATCACCTCCTGCTCAATATCAGCTGGACAACAGTAACAGGGAAGTGTGCTAAACACTGACAAGGGTAAACTGGCTATAATACCCACAAGCCCATCCCTAACAATACATTGCCTCAAGGAGGCATTAATTTCCGAATCTCCATCAGCTGGCAGCCTAGCATTGAAACTACCTAAATTCATGGGGGACAATTGAATCAAACCATCACATTCTGCCCCTGGCCCCATAAACTGTTAACCATACATGATGTAAAATGAAATACATTCAGTCCAACTGTCAAAGTCCCCATAATTCTTATCAATCCTAATGATATTCAAACATTTTCATAGTCTGATATATTTTAACTGAGTAATAACACCAAAACACAAACCTCAAAAAAATAATAGCATAGAATAATTACCCTACAAATGATGGCACTGGGCATAGCAAAGAAATATCCAACAAACACAAGATTTAAACAGGACAAACATTAAACTCTGTAGCTCTAAGTCCAACAACTCTTGTCAGTAACAAATCTCCAAGTCTGATAATTGTAAGCAGCAACAATTCTCTGGAGCTCTAATTCTGCCCCTCTAGCTAAGCTACTCACAGTCCTGGAAAGCTTCATCTGGGTCCATCAGCTCTCCTTAGCAGCTGTCTTGTGGTCCTGGAATCTCCACTGTAACCCCATGGTTCATACTCATGATTCCATTGGGTCTCTCTGCAGACATCCAGTAACACTGCCCATGGTTGTTTCCAAAATGCAAGATTGTGTTACAAATGCAATCTTTGTCTTTTTTTTTTTTTTTAAATTTTTATTTATTTATTTGAGAGCGACAGACACAGAGAGAAAGACAGATAGAGGGAGAGAGAGAGAATGGGCGCGCCAGGGCTTCCAGCCTCTGCAAACGAACTCCAGACACGTGCGCCCCCTTGTGCATCTGGCTAACGTGGGACCTGGGGAACCGAGCCTCGAACCGGGGTCCTTAGGCTTCACAGGCAAGTGCTTAACCGCTAAGCCATCTCTCCAGCCCCAATCTTTGTCTTTTTTCTGCATTTCTTATACTTCATAATACCAGGTGAAGTGTCAATTTGTTAATCCAGGGGGGAATAAAGCAGATGTTGAAGAACAGGAAACTCCTTCACCATCCAGGCACCTTCAAAAGAGTCTACAGTCTTCCTGTTGTCAGAATGCAGGTCACTTGGCCCAGTCTCAATGGTTTTAATCTCTCATACAATTGAATCCTAAAAGGGAGCATTTTGGGCCCAAAGATTTCATTCTTTTCTGTGCCATATCCCTGTGCTCACACCAGTCCATTTCTAGACAATGCAACCTTGCACAAGTTCTTAGGACATGGACATAACAGCAAGCCTCTAACATGAAGTGTTTTTAGCCCAGTCCAGGCAAAGCTCTTTCTCACTCCCATAAGCCAAACCTCAAAGTCCTTAGTTCTTACTTCATTCAGGCCTTTCATTTCTGACCACAATAGTCCATCAAGTTGTACTTACAGCACTGCAATGTATCTCTCAAGCCAAGGTTTAAATCTTTCCACATTCCTCTTAAAAATCAGCTACAAAAAGCCAAAGCCCCATAGTCAAGTTTCAAGCAACAGTGACCCCACTCATGGTACCAATTTTACTGTCACAGTCAGGTTGGCATTGCTGGCAGAAATCACCAGACCAAGAATAGCTTGTGGGAAAAAAAAAAAGTTTATTTTTATTGACAGACTAAGAGTAAAATGATGGCATTAGCAGAGGGTGGACATCACCTCCTGGCCAACACCAGGTAGTCAACAGCAACAGGAGAGTTTGCTAAACACTGGTAAGGGGAAACTGGCTAGAATACCCATAAGCATATCCCTAACAATACACTGCCTCCAGGAGGTGTTAATTCCCAAATCTCTATTAGCTGGGAATCTAGCATTCAGAATACATAAATTTATGGGATATACCTGAATCAAACCACCACAGCTAGCATATCCTTCACAGTGAAACAGTTTCATGTGACATAAGTGAACTTTCTGCTAAGTTCTTTAGTCTAAGCAACCCCTATGTATATTACAACCATTGGCTAACATTTTGAAGATTGTTCTTTCACTTGTAGAGCTTTCTGTGACTGAGATGATTAGTGGATATGGAAGACTCTTCTTCTCATGTTTATCTGTATTCCCATAAGGATATTTTGCCATGTTTTACAGCATACTTCTGATCTCATGAAGCTCATCCAGACAATGGTAAGGAAGGGAGTATTTGCTTTCTCTTGTGAAACTCAGCCTCAGGCTGCCATGATACACTTCTGTTCTACTCAAGGACACTCTCTATGCTTACTGTATCTGTGTCTGATTCCATCTCTGCATCTTGGACCATCTCTCCCCAGCTTTTTCAGCACCCACCCATGAGAACACTCCCCTGCAGCTGGAGCTCATACCATCCTGACATGAGCTGTGTGGTGTACTGGGTCTCAGGTTCCTGCTTCTTCTTTGTGAATAAAATTCACCTATGCTTATTTCTATGTTTATTTTGTTTATAGAAATAGGATCCACAATTTTTTTATATTGATTTTTTTATTTTGTCACAGAGACATGGTATTTAATCTGCCATCATACCTGTAAGTCTAATTTTATAAAGCTTTTAAACTTAAGAAAAGTGACAAAATGTGTATTTATGTTTTTGCTATGTTAACCCTCCTCTTTATCATTGGTGTTCCTCTTCATTTATTCTTACGGAGATGTGAGACTGGATTCAGCTTCCATCTGTACACATTCCTTAATCCAATGCTGCTTCACATTTACCATCTGTTTCCTTGCACCACACAATGTTACATTTCTATATGGTATAGGTCCAACAATACTAAAATTATATATATATATATATATATATTATCCATATGTACATTTGTCAGACTCATTTTTCTTCATTATTTTCTATCAGTGTTTTCAGAATTCATAATCTTAATCTATCTTAAAATTTTACAATTATTTTGCCAGAACAGAACAAATTTCTCTTAAGCACTAGTTCACTTTTTCTTTTTTTAATCATTTCAGAATAGCTAGCCTAATGATAGAAAAAAAGGGACTTTAAAACAAATAATATAATTATACATAAGGGGGAACATGCATAATAATAAAAGAATTGATACTTCTGGTGAATTTTTCATTTCAATTATTATACTTTCTAACTCAAAAATATGTTTCTGTAAATTATTTCCATCTGTTTTCTCTCTCTGATGCAATTCTTTCAACATATATTTCATCCCTCTTTAACAATGATTTCATCTAGTTTTTTGGACAAATGAACATGTTCATAATAGCTACTTTGAATTATTTGTCTATAATACTCAATCCATTCTTCTTCTTACAAGCAGGTTCTATAGTCTACATTTATTATGGTTTTAATCCTCTGACATGTCTTTGTGAACAGAATATTTTATATAATATATTATATTATAGAAACAAGTAAAATCACTAATACAATAGTCATGATAGCAAACATGTATGTCTTTTCTCCTGTTTATCTCTCACTTGCCAGTTTCTGTTAGCAAAAGTATTCATCAAAACTCTAGGAGGAAGTTTCTTTCTAAATGGCACTCCACTTTAAGACATCAAGAATAAGTTACTGAGAAGGGTTTAAGAGCCTTAGGTCTTTTTGCCCTTGCTCTTGGCACATCACTTGCACCCCATGAAATAGGACATGAGCATTCAGGAGTTCCAACATTTTCATATACCATGCCCACCACAGAACCTCTGTCTCATGAGAGAAGACTGAAGACAGGAAAATACCATCTACCTCTTAGCGACACTGCTCTGATATTTATAAGCCTCAAGTAGGTGGGATCAAGGAAATAAATGATAATGTATAACCTTGAACTCCAGGGGAAAAAGTTTTCCAACTAAAGAGATATGGCATGAATACTTGCTTCTACTGGGGTGATGAGGAATTCTTTCCAGATGAGCTAAGGATTAGAGTAGAAGGAAGGCATAGATCTTGGCTGATTAATCATGGGATCTTGCAGTTCTCACTGAGTTATAATAGGTTTTCTTGATTGGTTTTTCATTCACTGCATGAAATTTCCAGGAAGTTTATATTGTTCTTTTTATTCACATTTTAATTGGTTAGCTGATATATTATAACCTTTTATTGTTTCTGTGACCATATGCCTGACAAGAAGCAATTTAAAAAACAAAGTGTTTACTTCATCACAATCTATGGTGACAGGAAGGCGTGGCAACAGCATCTTGCTATAGGCGGCCACTTTGCAACTACATTCAGGAAGCAGAGAGATTAATTGTGGTCCTAAACTGTTTGTTTTCATCTTGGGATACTAGTCCATGGTTGTTGGGCCTTGAGAGGCCTGGGCATGAGGCCTAGTGGAACTTCCTGAGCCTAGCTGAAGTTTGGCGACCTGTCTCTGGCCAGCTAGGACTCAGCAAGACACCTAATGGCTTCTGGCCTGCCACTTCCGCGCAGGAGTTGGAATTATCATTTCAATAGTCACAATTTACTATTGGCCCTTACCTTTCCCCCCATCCTAGAATCCCCACCTTCGTCCCCAACATTATATAGGCAACTGCTTGTAACAATAAAGTGAGTTCCTGTGAGTTCCTGCTTCCACAAGACTCCCGACTCAGTTTGGGGTTTTCTTCGGTGACTAGGAGAGGGTGAGTCATCTGATGCTCATCCTCCTCCTCAAAACCTTGGGAGGAACCAGCGGGCCTGGTCCTTCCTCAGCACTACCTACCTGCCAGCGGAGCCTGGCACATGGATGATACCACATACATTCAGGGTGGGACTCCCTTCTCAGTAAATCTTCTCTAAAAACACTCTCATAGTCATACCTACAGGTAAGATTCTCATGATTTTAAATCTCTTCAAGTAAGCAGTCAAGATTAACCATCACCTGGGACTCAAAGTCATTCCAGGAGATTATAATTCTGTAAATATTATACCTGTGTATCAACATCCTATGGTATGTACTCTAGTTATATTTGCTTCCTTGTGTAGCCATAGTTTCTTTTCTTTTCCTGATAATGCTCATGGATATGACCTTCCGATGATTGCCATTGTCCTCTCGGACATCACTTGCTGCAGTCTTCAGTTTCAGGCTTAAGTGACACCCCTCTATCAATTCTGAAAATTTTTTAATAAACATGAACCACTATTTGTTCTTATTATATTCTAAAAATGGAATTTAAGGGTAAAAGAATATGTTTAACTTTATTAACATTTGTCATTTTCAAGAACGTAGATCCAATATACATTCTCACTTGCAATAAATGGGTATTTTAGTTGTAACATTGTTTGGGCAATATGTGGCATCATTTAGGTTTAATTTTAGCCCATTGATAGTATTGGAATGACATCTCACTGTTGTTATGATTATTATCTACTTAATAACTATACTATTAAATTAATAGATTTTATTTATATAACAGTTTGCGTTATTTGCCTTCTCTTTAAAAACAACTTATCTTTATTTTACTTTTAGGGTATGTTTTGTATACCTGCCGTATCTCCTCCTAGTCTCATGTCTACTTCACTTCCTAATGATGTCCTGTGATGCAAAAAATTACTCATCTTAATAAATTTTACTGTGACTGTGTTTTTATGGCTACTTGTGGGTTTATTTTAAGGAAATCTTGATCTTCTTTAAGAGCATGAATTGTCCTGTTTTTCTTTTCTGGAAAATTAACTCTATGTTTTACACTAATAGCTATTAACTATCTTGAATAATTATTCACTATAAAATAAGATTTTTTTTGTTATTTTTATTTATTTATTTGAGAGTGACAGACAGAGAAAGAGGCAGAGAGAGAGAGAGAGAGAATGGGTGTGCCAGGGTTTCTAGCCACTGCAAACGATCTCCAGACGCATGTGCCCCCTTGTGCATCTGGCTCACTTGGATCCTGGGAAATGGAGCCTCGAACCAGGGTCCTTAGGTTTCATAGGCAAGCACTTAACCACCAAGCCATCTCTCCAACCCTAAAATAAGATGTTAATAGCCAGTATATGCAGATATATAATTATCTAAAACCACTTTTGAAACAGACTATCTTTCTTAAAGTAGTACAACAAATGAAGGCTGTTATGATCTATCTATGACTTGAGTTTTTCACCCAAGTTTGATGTACTAGCATGTTGGTATTCCAATGTGGTGATATTGAGAGATCATGGAGCTTTTTGTTGTTGTTGTTTTGATTTAAAGTGCTGTATTAAAGAAAAAATACACTTCATTGGGACAGTTACAAAAAATGCTCTATTTAGAAGACATCACATTATAAGGAGGGAAAAAATTAGAACCAGGGCTGGAGAGATGGCTTAGCAGTTAAGCGCTTGCCTGTGAAGCCTAAGGACTCTGGTTCGAGGCTCAATTCCCCAGGTCCCACGTTAGCCAGATGCACAAGGGGGCGCACACGTCTGGGGTTCGTTTGCAGAGGCTGGAAGCCCTGGCGCGCCCATTCTCTCTCTCTCTCTCTATCTGTCTTTCTCTCTGTGTCTGTCGCTCTCAAATAAATAAATAAATAAATAAATAAATAAAAATTAGAACCATCATGCTATAATTGTTCATTTTTTCTTTTTTCATTCTAAGAATATTGTCTTTTTCAAAGAATGGCAGCTAGCTGGTCACAGTTAAAGAGTGTGTCCATACTTGTCCAGAGGCCTCACTCATAGGTTAAGCTTGAAAATTTTCCCAGTTTTACTTGTAAGTCATTTCATTTATCTTAGTACTTAAGAACTGCATAAGCTTGTTGAAAAAAAATTTTTTTGGTTAATTGTAGATCTAGGCTGGCCTCAAATTCATTCTGATCCTACCACCTCAGCTTCTTAAGCACTGGGATTAAAGGCATATGCCACCAGGTCTGATTTGTTTTAAACATTTTAAATACTTGAAATAAATTACAAATTTTTCTAAGAGTAGGGGTATTCTGGTTAAGGATCAAGACAGGTAAAAAGCAAAATTAATAATACAAATGCAATCCAGAACAAGAAAATAAATTTTTCTCAATGAAGAGTCTAGCCATTCTGTAGAGATGTATCATTACCAAGTCCCAATGGAAGGAACGGAGTAATTTTCCAATTTTGTGTCTACTATGTGCCTTCAAACTACCTTACTTCAAAACAGATGCACATTTGGCAAAATTCAATATTGAGTAACAGTACTAAAGTTGATTGTTACAGGCTGTTAAACTGGGTGTATTATATGGCTGCATCTTAATTATTTATACAGATTATTGGCCCAATAACATAAAAGTAAAGAATAACATTGGGAAATTTATTTCATCCAATGTTTAGACATAAATGGGTTAACCATTCCTCCTGTTATTTCTGCAGGCAGGTCCTTGTTTATAGTGAAATCTGATGGAAATTCAAGTGTCACTTTCTCCAAGCTACTGCACGAAAAGGATGCTGAAGGCCATCACTACACAGCACACTGAGACATAAAGACTTCTTCATTCATCAATTCCGGCACACTTCCAAAATATCTCCAACAATCCAGTCTTATTTCTGTCCAGGATGCTGGGTGCCACTGATAGGATATAAGTGCCTATACATATACGCTGCAGTTAAGGTCAACAACAGACTCAGATCAATTGAAAATGGCAGACATAATGAGGCCTGCGGTGCCCTAGCCACGTCACCCTTCTGGGCCAGCTGTGGAAGCCCTGCTGCCCAGAGATAGTGGAACTTTGAAGAGGTAAGTTCTGGTAGAAAGTTGTATGGTTCTTGTTGAGCTGTCCTCAAATGAGATTAAGGTACATCCCATTTTCCCTGATTGGTCCTCGTGAGAAAGTCATTATGAAAGAACAAGACTGAACACATCCAATTCATTAGCTTTCCATCACCACACACTCCCCTCTCACATGTGCTTCTACCACACATGAGGATGCAGCTGGGAAAGCATAGGAATGGACATCACACTGCTGTTTGGACCTTTAACCTCAATTATTGCAAGCTGGATAAACCACTTTTCTTGAACAGCTACTTTATTTCGTTATTGCAACAGTAAACAGTCTAATATACAGTCTCTGTATTACATCTGGATGCTTAGGTATATTTTTTCTATTATACCACCAGTACTATACAGTCTTTCTTACTGCAGGCTTAGGTCACATCTTGAAATCTGAGGGTGTTGGTGGCTCATCTTTATTTTAAGATTGCCATGTATTTTTATTTTCAACATTTCTACATAAGTTTTTAATCCTTTAATCAGTTTGAATATGCATGTGTGCATACACACACAAAGTAGGCCTCAGAGTCTAATGAGTGAACCAAAATGATTAAATCAGATAATCATTTGCTACCTATAATAAAACAAAATTCCAAATATATTTAAAATGTTTTTAAAGACAATAGTTGGGAATATGCTACAGGAAAATATGTTTTAGTTGGATATTTATAGCTATAGTATAATACAAAAAATTTGGATAAAAGCTCATTAACCAACTGCTTCTTCAAACCCAAATATTGAATCTGATCTCAGGGGAAAGAACTTATTCTGCCTAGCATTCTTTTGCTTGAAGAAAACTTGCAAGCTGCTGACTTTACTTTTGAAAGTGCACAGTATCCACCATGGCCTGTCATATATCTGCACCTGCTTGGTGCTGGAGCCTTATATTTGCAGAGGCTTCCCTAAGAGCAAAAGACTTGGAAGTATCTTTCTATACTCGTGGCCAAGTAAACCAGAGTGGCCTTGGGAAATGGCCACATATTAAAAGGAAAGTCAACATTTTGATTGATTGATGGTTGATTAAGAGATGTGTATGACTCTGCTGTTTGGCATTTTCTGTGCATTTCCTACCTCGAATTGGCCCAGTACTCAGCAGAGACAGATTTGTTTGCTCATAATGACACTGTCTCTTGGAGTAACAGTGGCCATTTATGTTGCAGATCTACTATTAACAGAACAATGGATTGAGGGAGGGGGGGGTCTAAGAATAACATAAACCTTTGAAGAGCCTGCAACAAAATAAGAATGCTGAAAGCCATGCACAGGTGAAACACCTTTGTTTCTTCTCATACATACCTATCCCATCTTCTAGTCATATGTGGAAGGATGTTAACCAGAAAACAGACATATTGTGATTATCTGTAAACATTAGATGATATAGCATTGCGTGCGTTGCCTCCACCAGGACTCGGAGACATACACTTGTAAGTACTAAGAAACAACACCCTGAGCAGACTGTGGAGTTGCTGGCAGCGTCAACATCTGATCGATATGCATGTTCTCCAGCCAAGCTGACTGGTACATCTGTTCTGTGAAGAAACATACATTCTGCCTCTAGTACAATCAGTGTAATTAAAAATTAACATGCATTAATTGTTAGAGCTGATGTAAACAGCTGATGTTCCACTTAGCACCGTCTTCTGTACATATCATTAGGCAAAGCCAAATATTGTTAAGTAAACATGCAGTGCTTACAAAAAGGAGAGAAATAGAAAACTAATTCCAGCTAAATAAACTGACACTGTATTCTAAGTCAAATTAAAACTATTAGCCAGAGCCAGATTAGGCTCAGAATCTGCAGATGAAAATGACTATAAAAAGTCACATTGAATTATTTGAATTTTATTTTGGGAAAAGTCTTTGGGCTCTGCTCCCAGCCCTATGCCCTAGGATTCCAGAACTGTTGAGCAGAACTCCAAGGAAGGCATGGTTCATGATGGACACATGACTTAACCATTCTTTATGAGTGAATTCTTCATAAGGGACACACAAGTCTAACTTCAGTGTCCAAGGGGTCTGTTTCTTCCATCAACAGCTGACAACTGGGTATCAATGTCAGTGGGAGTTTTACTCACATAACAAGAGACTATATGTCCCATGATTTAAGTCTTGTCTGACTTCTATTTAAATATAATGTCACAGCAAAATGATTTCTCCATCTTGATTCAAAACTAGAGAAATGAAAAATAAATAGATAAAAGGTCTCAACCACACAAATTAGTGCAAAGCCCTGCTCCTATGTTCTGCAGTGATGGATTGCCTGGGGCACTCAGCTGCTGAGGGCCTCCGGGCTTTTCTCGGGCTCCTGGCTTTGGCTGAAAGCACCTTGCCTGTCACTGTCAAGCCCAGGGTAAAAGCAGTGTAAATCTTAGTTTCCAATGAACAATTACTTGTGGTATTTTCTCATGAGATTTTTTTTTTTAATTTTTATTAACATTTTCCATGATTATAAAATATATCCCATGGTAATTCCCTCCCTCCCCACCCCCACACTTTCCCACTTAAACCTCTGCCTCCCGAGTGCTGGGATTAATGGCGTGCTCCACCATGCCCGGTTTAGTATGCTGCTTTTCAAGATCAAGTTCTATTTCTCTCCTAGCTTTACAAATTTATCTATGCCAAAAACACCTGGTGCTGGATTTGGAAACCTAAGAGATGCAGGAAAGCAGGTCATGAAGCGCAACACACACCTGTGTGTGTGTGTGTATTTGGAAATGACCCCTAGGCAAAGTGAAGGAGGGCAGTAATCCATGTGTGGAGGACAAGAAAGGCCATTATACGGAGCTATGAAGATGAACTATAGTTTGCAGAGTGGATCCAAAGATGTTTTGGATGTATCAGGACTGTGGAACTGTTGCCATGGAGAGTTTCTCAGTCAGCCTAGCTGGACTGAGGGTGTGTGTGTGGGGGGGAGGGATTGGAATCTAGAAACTTTAGGTATCAGTTATAGATGTGGTACTTGAATTGTTGATGCTTGATGTTTCTCTGCTGGTTATTACTTGCATTAGTTCTGTCTCCTTGTTATACCTTTTTATAATAGAAATGTTTCTTCAGTCCCATTATGTGTTGGAAGTACATAACTTGTGTTTGATTTATACAGGGATTACAATTCAGAGACAGTCTTGAAATTCAGATGGGATTTTGGAATTTGAACAATGGTAAAAGTTGATAAAGGTTATGGGGTCAGGTGTGGAATGCAATGGTTTGAATGTGAATGTATGCACCCCATAGCTTGAATTATTTTTATTTTATTTTATGTATTTGAGAGAGAGAAGGGGTGGAGAATGGGTGCACCAGGACCTCTAGCCACTGCAAACTAATTCCAGATGCATGTGCCACCTTATGCATCTGGCTTATATTGGTTCTGGAGAATCAAGCCAAGGTCCTTTGGCTTTGCCTGCAAGTGCCTTAACTACTAAGCCATCTCTCCAGCCCAGACTGAATTATTTTTGATTAACCTTCCAACATAAGTTTCCAGCAACCTCCTGGAAGGTGAGTCACTGGGAATTGATCTTAAGCCCAGCCCTAAGCTATCTTCAGAGCAGTTTGAGCTCTGGCTAGTCTTGCTTGCTGGATGTTGGTTTTTGCTGCTTGCTGCAGTTGTTTCTTCCTGCTGTGGATTAGTGGAAATGAGTCAGCTTCTTCCACCATTGATGATGTTTCTCCTGGATTCTGTAATAAATCCTGGATTCTGAGATAAATCCGTTCTTCCCATAAGCTTCTACTGGTCAAATGTTTCCCCCACAATTAAAAAGTAACAGCACACAGCATACTCAGAGTAAGAGCAAGGAGTCTCTCTAATGTTGACCAAGTACCTATGGGCGCCCTTAGAAAATCCAAGGAGCTTAAGACAATCATCATCCTGGATCAGAATCTCAGAGCGATTGTTTGGCTCAAGTTCCCCAAACAACAGAGAAGTAGTTATATGGAGATACTTTCTAGGAAAAAAAAGAAACCAATGTTTAACTTCAGCTGTCATCCTTCTATTATCTCATCACAAAATTAATAAATATAAAAGCAGCTAGGAGTAGTTCTGCGTGCCTATAATATCAGGTTTCCAGAGGCTGAGACCGGAAGATTATGTGGTGGAGGCTGGCTGAGCTACACAGGAAGAAACTGTCAAAACAAACAAAGGACAGAAAAAAAAAAAAAAAAGGAAATGAAAATGAGACAAGGAGGGAAGGGAGAATCAAAGAAGGAGGAAAAGTCAACAAATAAATTCACCATCCACTTGGAGTTGCCCTGGTGGTCTCTTAGCTTGCTCTCCCTCCAGAGTTCTACATTGCAGAGACCAGTGTCATTGTTAAGCTTCTTTCCTCAAATGTGTAATCAGCCCCCTCCCCAGAGCAGGATATTTCACATCCTATTACAGAATATAGTAAATTCAGTACAGAAATATTGCCTTAATATCTCCCCATTAAGCCTATGGAATAATCAGCATCCTTGTCCTTCATTTCCCTCTTTTCATGTGAAATGAAAGGTTTCTCCTTGTCTAAGGTTATCCCATGCTAAGTGTCCAGGATGTATGATTTTGGTTTCTAAAGAAAATCCACATTAAGAATTTAGTGTTCCCTCCTTCCTCAAAGCTACGCTTCTTAAGAATGTATGTCTTCAGTCTTCACCTCTTGATTCCTCAGCTTTCAGAGGATCAAATGCTAGAAATGATGAAGTATACAAGAAAATATCTCTTGTGGGAAATACGGCCTATTCTCCAGTGGTGATAGACCCACACACATCACCTGGAGCCATCAATTTGTTCCTTGAGTACAAAGTCTGAATGTAGTATGTTTTTGACAACATATCCAGCCTCCTTCAGTATGTTAGTTATCCACCATCATTGAAATCATGATTATCAAGTTCAGAAATTATGTAACCAGTGAACTTTGTTTAGTTATTTTTTTAAATATATATATTATATATATATATATTACTTATTTGAGAGAGAGAGATGCAGATAGACAGAGAGAACAGGTGTAAATGAAATCCCAACACATGTGCCACCTTGTGATTCTGCCTTATGTGGGTCCTAGAGACTCATACCTGGGCCCTTTGGCAGCTAAGCCATTTTTCCAGCTGTAGCTCTTAACTTTTTGGTCCTTCCCCTACATCTGACCACTCCCTATTCAAAGTTCTTTTCTCCTGATATTCATAAACATTTCTAGAATTTTTCTTTTAAATCTCTTTCATGTCGGGTTTCTAGTATGAGAATGACAGGTGAAAATCCAAAGTTCTAGTGCTTCCCAGATTAACAAAGTTGGTAATCATCACTATTATTTACAACAGTAGATATAAGTAAAAAAAAAACAATTAAAGCTTAAATCTCTGAAAGATTCCTGTGCCTTGAATGATCATCATTTGCACTTAATTAACACTGTATTTCCTATTCAACCTGAATGCATCACAAACCACTCATTCTCCATATAAGCCCTCCACAACTCAAACCATTATTTTTTTCCCCCTTGGATTATTCTGAAATCCTCCTTACATTGTACTGAACATTCAGTCTGCAGACTGAGTGATCTTGTTACAATATAAATCTGATGAATATCAATTTCTTCTTAGTAAACCTAAAATCATGTGGATGAAGTTCAAACTTCTTCAAACTTCATGGAAGGATCCTTATTATCTTGCACTTTCCTTCCTCTGCAGGTCACCTCTGTCGTCTAGACTTTATCTTCAATTTATAGTCCATGTTTAGTTCTCAGTTATAAAACATTCCATTTCTTCTGCCTGAAGATCTTACAGTAACTTTTGTTTGATGGGCTCTCACCCATTTTTCAATGACTTCTTTGGAAACCACCATCTGGTCTTCAAGTTTAGAATCTTCACCTCTTTTTCAAGGTCTGAGAGTACTTTATTCTGTTAACATCCTATTAATGATACTTGGTTTCATTCTCTAGCTCCAGAATCCATGAATATTAGAATTATATCTAATCTACACTTTATAATATTATTTGAGGCAAAAATGGTTTATAATTTCCTGATACCCATGTTTGGAGCTGCTTTCAGAAACATTATCACCTCTTCCTTATTCCCTCATCTCACATAAATTCATAAATCAGAACCCTTCCATTATTGTAAATTATCTATGAAGCCTTAAACTAATCTCTCAAGCTCATGCTTTCTTTATGTATCGTTGTGACCTACTTGATATGAGCATCTGTCAGCAAAATGTTGAATTCTAATGGACTAGATGACTTTTAATATTTATCCTCTGTAGTTCCAAAATATGTTGCTATGAGTGCTTCAGATATAGAATTTAAGTAGATGGTGAGGTCACAGGAGTAACATCACTCCGAGACAGTAAATAGTTTTTATTAGAATTTCCTTCTCAAATACCCTTATTAATTCAATATTTAGTAACATCATTTAATGAGATATTTGTTTCATGTCTACTTCATATCATCAGCATGAGGCTACATCCTTGATCCATAAGCCTCAGTACCTAACTTCTGTCATCCAGTTTGCTATCTGGCCAGTAATGTTCAGGCATATCTTTAGTATACTAACTTCTCTAGTGTTCAATTTTCTCATATGAAAAATGGGTATAATACTTATACAGTACTTATTATGGAGATTTAATGAATTAAATTTCTTAAATTGCTTAGATTAAAGCAAGTTTCATGATGCCAAATATTACTATGGTAACAAAACATAATTTTCCCTCTACGCTGGGTTAATACTATGATAATTTGTCTTATGATTATCTTACAAATAATAATTGTCTTATGAATCTTATGATTATAATGGCTGTTCAACTAGTTCATTGGAAAGTACTTCCAGATCTGTACTTTTCTAGTTTGACAGCTACCATAAATCTACTTATGTTTAAAAACTTTGAAACTTTTGTCATTTCATTTCTTATTACCAAAATATATCCCAATTTCTTTTGGTTTATACTCTTATCCCCTAATTTCTTCCTGTATTTTAGTAACCTTCTTCCCCCTCATATTACTAAGTACTGAAAGGCTCAAATTAAATATGATGACTATTTTAGAGAAATTGTCATTTATTTTCTTTTTTATTTCTATTGCAATGTCCATGACTTTAAACTAATTTAACCTTCTGAAATCTGTCACAACTAAGACAGAGAAAGTTTTATGCAACCAACATTTACTAAAGATGACATTAAAACACCCAGGACTCCTAAGAGCAAAATATCAACACCCTATCTGAAAACCTGTCTCCTCCCTACCATCAAGGCCCTCAAAGCACAATTCTCCTGAGATTAAGAATGTAGTATCCAGCATTTCAAGTATGAAAAGAGAAAAAGATAAAAGGAAAAAAATGAGACAGGTTTGCTTTGTACTGAACTTAGTTTGTGGTATTATAGAATTTTTGCAGCCAAGACCAGATATCTGCAGTATTCCTTCCTTATCTAACCTGAGCCTGTCCTTCCTTCCATTGCAATCCCAGGCAATATGGCAGGAAAAGGCTCAGCGAGAAATACTCATTTGTAAAAGAAAAACAAATCATTATAGCAACACTCACTGGTCATTCTGTAGCAAATGTGCAATGCTCAGATTTTGTATTTTCCTGAAATAACATGCACATTTTAGGCATGAAATGATGATTGTTTGACTGTGAAATGCTGCACCCAAACACCATGTGGCTTGCAGCAGTATATCATCATATCGAGAACTATTTTTACCCTTTGGCGATTTTTCCTGCTTTGGCTCTGAGAGCTCGTCCATACGGTATTTGTATGTGGCATCAGTGGCAAAGATTTTTTTGTAGGGAAGATTTCTTCCTCTACACAGCATCACTGTGTGCTACCATGTACCAATGATAGCATAAAATCTATACCAGAAACTAAAATAGCCTCCTTTCAGGTTCAAGACTCAAGAAATAATGTCATAGTGAATAGGAAGGAGGAGAAAGTTGGAATGATCTGTTCTCTTTAACCCGTTAGCATGATTTAAGTGCTACCAAGCTTTTGAATATAAGAATGATGACATATTTCAAAAGCATATTGTTCTTTCTAGCCCTAATGGTAAAATCCTAGTGACCACTAACTTAGTCCAGCATGTCATTTGATAAAAGTAGGCTAAAACACTCAAACTTCCATGCATTTGCTGCTTTTCAGAAGCCTGGGCAGAAGAAAAGAGCAACTTCTTGAAAGATTTAAGCACAAATTGGTCCCCTTCCAGGATGCAGACATGAAACCATATAAGAAATATTTTGAAAAGACAACCAAAATTAGCCAAACTCTTTAAACTTTCAAAATGCTTGGAGCAAAAGTCTGTTTTAGTTTAATCCAAATTAGTTTGCAGACTTAACTAGAAAGGGAAGCTATAGGAAAATATGAGCTGGCTTAACGTGTGTGTCTTGTCTATAACTACAAAGTTGGCTTTTGTTTCTTAAAAAAACAGATCTGGTTATGAGGTTTTCCAAACCTGTGATGACAAAAAAAATGCATAGTATATGTGTACTGAATATGGATTCGTATAGGCAAGAATTAAATTTACATTGAAAATAATACAAAACTACGCCAATTCACATAAAATGTCTTCTGCCATGTCTCCTCTAAGGAAATAGCAGTGTTAGAAAGATTAATAAAGTCAGCATTGTTTTACAATGTTTTACTCACCCAATAAGAATTGTTCTTCGACGTGGTAGAGAAATGGTTTCATAGCTATAGAAATCCGTATGGAGTTCTGCTAACTTAATCCCATGTCTTCTTCTCAAAGTTACTTTTCTGGTTACTTCTTTAGCCTTTTAGCTCAATTGCTTTATAATAAAATGTTCCAGTGTTTCTATATATAAGTAGAACAAAAAGCCCAACTTGTCCATACAACCTAACTTGTTGCATATGTATTAGAGAGAAATTCCATTTTGTCAGTTGATTTATTGTTATATCAGAAGAAATAAACTCTTGAACCCTCATGGAAAAAAATTATGCTGTTCCATTCTATTCATGACATTTCAACATTAGGGAAACCCCTACTGGGATTTCTTTCTGTAGTTAAAAAGTAAATGAAAACAAACAAAGAAAAGATTAAAAAATCAAAATCATGTTTTTTAAACTTTCAACTGTAAAAATTACTCTTTTTTAAGATAATGTGATGCTTCAATTTATATTTCATTTCTAAAACAATAAAGCATTTGTTCTTTAAATTTATTATATAAACTAAATCCTAAGGTACTAGGCAAAGAAACAAAAGTTAATGTGTAAATGTAAGGAACATAAGTAATCATTTCTGTCTTGTCAATGTTTTTAATATGATAGCTGTCTGATAATGGGACTAAGTGAAAGCAGAATAACTGTCTTTTTATCAATTTGGTATAAAACAGTAACAGCCACAAAAATAACAACAATGAGGTAACTCCCATTGTTTACATATTCACGTAAATGTCAAAATAAAATAACATTTGAATGCCTCAATCTTGGAAAATAAACACTGTTATTGTTACATTAGAAAAAGTAAATCTGAAGCTTAGAGATATTCATTAGCTCACTACAGATCTCAAATCTAGTATGTGGTAGTCAGGAGGTTGAAGAACTCATCTAGCTGAAGCTCATGTATGAATTACTGCACATTCCTTTCCTCCTTTCCTCCTACACAAGAAAGTAGACAACTGGAGGCTATATGAGAGAGCTCACAGAAGTAATTTTATTATAATTGTGTCTTAAGTTTTTGTCCATTCCCACCCTTCTCCCGAACCCTCACACAACTGTATATGGGGAAATTGTTATGAAAAATGCAGGACTGCTCTCAAAAAATATATTTCCATGATTAGCCAGGCTAACTGATATATGTTTAAGTTACTGTCACCGATTAACTCTACTGTGGTTGTCAAACAAAAGAAAGGAATGAGAACTAGCAAATAGAAAAAAAAAAAAAGCTTGAGATTCTGTTTTCCAAAATGCAACATATCACAGATATTTTTCCCTAATGAAGCAAAATACATTAGTTCTTTCAAAGAGACTAGTCCTTAAAGTTTCAATATGCTTTTCAGCTTAATGCTATGAAGTGACTAACAGCCATCCAATTGTTTACTCACTCAGCTACATGTAAAATGTGTACTTAGGAATGCTTCATAACAAGATATTCAACAAAGTCTGTCTTATTTAGCCACACTGATTAGAAGGGACAGGCATTTCAGTGTGGCATAGCGTGGCCCACTACCTCATTTTATCCTGTCTGAAATACTACTCATAATTAAGAATGCCAAGCTTTGAGTACAGAAGAATTGTATGTGCATATGTGTTTAAAACAGAGAATTCTGTAAAAAAAAAATAATAATAACAACAATAGTGATGATGAGAAGAGAATAAAATAATGTGATTCTTGATTTCATTTGATGGCAACTAGTTCAGGGGCAAAATGTGAATTTTGTGATCTTACCATAACAAAATATTGAAAGAAGAGGCAGAGAGAGAGGAAAAAAAATAGAAGGAGGAGGAGGAGAAGGAAGAGAGGAAAAAAGGAAGGAAGGAAGGAAGGAAGGGAGGGAGGGAGGGAGGAAGGGAGGGAGGGGAGTGAAGGGAGAGGAAGGTATGGAGAAAGAGAAATGAGAGAGAGGGGAAAGAGGAAGAAATGAGAAAAGGAAGAACAAAGGATGGAAGGAAGAAGGCAAAGAAGAAAAAACCTAGGATTATAAAAGAAACAGTTCTTAGACAAATCCTGTTAAAGCATGGGTCACACTAAGCACTGAGTGAATAAATGAGAAAAAATTGGGGAAAAAACTTGTGAGAAGAGCTGCTGGTGAGGGAGAGTAAAAAAATGTTGCCACACAGCCTGAAAACCTGATCTTAATCATAACCACATTATAAACATAGTTCAAAGCCTCATTGAATAAAGACAGGACGATGAAGGAAACAACAGAAAACACAACAAAAACCTTTAGAGGATCTCTTGAGCTCCTTTAAATATGTATTATTTATTTATTTATTTATTTATTTATTTATTTATTTATTTATTTATTTACTGAGAAGGAGAGAGAGAGAATCAGAGTACCAGGACCTCCTGTCAGATGCATGAGCCACTTTGTGCATCTGGCTTTACATGGGTACTGGGGAATCATACCCAAGCTGTCAGACTTTGCAAGGAAGCATCTAAATTGCTGAAATATCTCTGCAGCTCATATCTTGAGCTTTTTCTTACTAATATGAATAGAATATTCGGTTGTGACTCTTGAGACTTGCTGCTATACATTTACTTGAGTTCCAGATTTTGTTCAAAAACAAGGAGATTTATTTCCTTGTGAATATACAGTAGTGTCCTATCCTAGTTCCTTCTCTCATTGTTAACCTGAAGTCCACAGAAGTGAAATGATTTCATTGCCTTGTTTTGTTTAAAGAGAGGCTAATAGCCAGGGAAACATGTCAATTACTTAAGCTAAATCATGTACTAATTTTGGCATTTTTGCAATTATTGAATATGAATGCATTGACAATTAATGTGTATACTTAAAGATATCATAAGAAAAATGCCACGTTTCATCTCTTTACTCTGTTCTTTCCTTCCTCATTTTACCCATGGAAGCTTCTTTCCTGCTTCATTTCCCTTCTGTTTTCCTCTGTAAAGCCCTTTATTACATCTATGACAAATTTTATGTTCTTACCTCTGTTAGATTAAGAACTTTCAGATTGAGTTCTAAACCATAGACAGAGGGCACTTCTACTAGTTATTTCTGCATCATTGTGGCCAATTAAAACAATCTTCCAAATGAGACAATTCAGTTATATTAGTGTAATCATCAGCTGAGGTCATTTACCCCTTGGTGGATGCTGCCGGTTGTAAATGATGAATGAAATGAGAGCATATATGCAATGCATCTAGAACACAGACCAACATGTACTCTGAGAAAATTAGGTACCCTTCAGCCTCAGGCAACAAAACATCTGTAAGGAGTTCAAAATATACCCATTATAAAGTAGAAACTTTTCTTCATCGAATAATCCCTGAACTCTGTTCTCTGTGTATACATACCACGCCCTTTTATTTACTACATTTCAGGCAACACCAATGAGATCCCAGCAGCTAAGAACCATCTGGTTGTGAGAAATGTTCTCTCTGCTCATACTAAAGATTGAGGAGTAGATCTTTTCTTTGAAGAGTGTTGACGAGACTTGTATTTGATTATGCTTTCTTGGCCTTTTTTCTTGGCCTTTTTGTTTCAAGTGGGCACGTTGCTAAGTAAGGATGTCAGGCTCAGTCATCACAAACTCAACTTACTGGCATGAAATGAAGAGTTTATGTTACTTAAAGCAAAATCCAACTTTGTGCAGCAATCCCACAGAGAGATAGCAAACAGAATATATAGTGCCGCCAAAAATATTTAACAAGCTGAGCTCTTAACCAATTCTTAAACATTCAGCTGAGTAGTTTTGTGGATAAACTCCACATTTCAAAAGTTTAACCAAACTTGAGCACCTGATGCTGAATGGGTCAGACCATTTTAACATTTTAAGCCTTTAGATATTCTTTCTCTGCTTCCATAATGTTCTGCTGAAAACTTTCATTTGTCAATTGCCCGTCCTCCCCATTTTGATAGAGAAGCTTTAATTATATGAAGTCACCTACCAGAGTGAGAAATACTATCATCTTGAATGTGAACAGTGGCAATTCCTTCCTTCATTTATGATTTCTTTGGTGCTTGTATGATATGTTTAGTCATCTTGCATTCTTCCTGAGATCAACATAATATAATTGTGACGTCAGCTTATGACTTCTTATGGCTACTCCAGACAAACAAGATTACAATAAACTGTCTAATGACATCATGTAACATTTTGGCTATTTTCTTGCTTTTCTATTTACTGGCATGCATGATGCATACCTATTAAAAATAAAGTTTGTCTACACACTTCATCTAACAGGTTTCAATCATCAGTATACTTCTAGGACAGAACATTTGTCTACATTGGTTTTGTGCGTGTGTGTGTGTGTGTGTGTGTGTGTGTGTGTGTGTGTTTGTGTGTGTGCTCATCTTCTAAATGATGTCAATTTTCTCAATGATGTTGGTCTTCTCATTGATCTTCTTGGTGTACTTTCTATACCTTGTGGCCAGTTCACACCACTGAAGTAAACAGAACTTAGTGCCTGCTTTTCCTTCTGCAACACTAGATTTAGGTCATGAATGATTTATGAATCAGTATTCATAAATATAGGTTGTTCATACAAATGGGATAAACTTATTCCTAAATATAGCTTATAGTCTAAGCCTATGGTTGCTATAAGGCTTGATGAGTTTCTTTATAAAAATTATGCATAGGATATTTCCTCTCTCACCAAAAGATACATAGGTTCTCCGACATTTGAGAAAACAAGCAGAGAATGATGTTGTTATGGAGCTTGTGCTGCTGGTGGGGGGGAAAAGCAGTAAACATGTGCAAGCAGATTCTCAGGTAATTATAAGTATTTGGCAGAAAATTAAGAGTGCAGTGTGATAGTGGATGCAAATTTAGACAAAGGATTTAAGGAGATATCTCTGAGGATGTGATATTTATGCAAAGATCTGAATGACACAAAGGAGCCAGCCGTGATAAAATCTATGAGAAGAACATTTCAAGTAAAGGGAAGAGTTAGTGAAAAGGTCAAAGGCAGAAATAAGCTTAGTTCCATGAGAAGTTCCTAGAAGGCCTTATGCTTAGAAACATGTGTACAATATAGGATTTTATAATATCTTTCAGGCTTCAGTGGAGAGAATTGAAAAATAAGGTATAAATAAGAGGATTGTTAGTTGATTGTTGCAGCAATCCAAGTCACAGAGGCTGGTGATTTGAATTCAGGAAGAGAATGGAAAAGAGAAATAGAAAGAACTGCATAATCTCAAATGTATTTTTGAAGTAGAAATTATAAGTATTAAAGAACAGATAGCAATATTGTTAACGGAAAAAGTACTATAGAATAATTAAAGATTTAGGATAATAAAAGGCAGATATATATCCATTCTTTTAGACAAAAAAAAAAAAAAAACAACAAGAGAGAGCCTACTTTGGAAAGGTGGGGTAAAAGTTTGTGTATCCATCACCTTTTCACTATTAGTACAAAACATCTGAGGAAATTCAGTTTAAATAAGAAAAGATTTATTTTGGCTTGCATTTACAGGTAACAGTCCATAATGAAAGAAAAGACATAGTGGCAGGAACTAATGACCTTCAGTCCAAAATTGAGGAAGCAGAGCACAGCAATGAATGCTCAAGTTCAGCCAGCTCTTGCCTTTTTAAACAGTCCATCCTCCCCACCCATAGAAAGCTAAGTTAAACTTCAAAATTCTAGGGTGTGTGCTGACAAATATCCTATGATTAAGACTTCTAGGTCTCCATGATCACATGTGCATTACTATACCAATATGTCAATCTCTATATGCCTACAAATATGTATCTTACTCCTTCTGTCTCTCTAGAGAACTCTATCACAGAGCTTTAGAGTCATGCTTGTAAGAATGGTAAATTAGCACTAGAGATCAGTTTGAGATTCACTGGAGCCATGGGACTGAATCATCTATGTTACTTCAATAGACAGAAAATACTTTCATCTTCACCTCCAACCTTAGAGGTGAAGCAGAGAAATAAAACAGCAAATACCAAGAAGGAATTGTTAAAAAATAGGAAATTGTATGGGACTGTGATATCCTGAAGCCAAACAACAACAACCAAAAAGTTAGTATGTCAAAGAAGAAAGAAAATTTTATGGCATTGAAGACTTTTGAGAAGTTAAGAAAGTAACCATGGCATGGCAACTTGATTTGAAACATGAATTTTCTTATTACTTTATTAAAGGCACTCTCAATAAAGTCATGGAGACCAAAGCCCATCTTGATTGCATTGAAAAGAGAGTATGCAATGAAGAAATAATTTAGTCAATTATTTTAGAACAATGATATTTGGTTTGAAAAACTGAATGGGGAATAGAAAAGAGGCTGACGAGAAACATAAATTGATAGACTCTTTGCTATTTGAAGTTTTGTTTACTTGTGTGCTGATGGAGGAGACCCATTAAGGAACAGTGACAGATGATGTGGAAGGGGAAGGACTGACTTTAGCAATTCCTTGGGAATTAGAAACAATTTTTTGGTATCTTCACATATTAAAAGTTATACTAACTTAAAACTTTAGTTTCACATTTATTTTATAGTCTCCCTTTTTGCATGAAGCATATGAAAGAGTGAAACAAGTATTTGGGTGATTCTGTCATACGTATTATATTGTCAGTGTCTGATATCTCTGATGTTGAAGGCAGAATAGGAGGTTAAAAGGAGAATACAGGTCATTGGTATAAAGAAAATATCTCAGTGGGCTGGAGAGATGGCTTAGCGGTTAAGCGCTTGCCTGTGAAGCCTAAGAACCCCGGTTCGAGGCTCGGTTCCCCAGGTCCCACGTTAGCCAGATGCACAAGGGGGCGCACGCGTCTGGAGTTCGTTTGCAGAGGCTGGAAGCCCTGGCGCGCCCATTCTCTCTCTCCCCCTCTATCTGTCTTTCTCTCTGTGTCTGTCGCTCTCAAATAAATAAATTAAAAAAAAAAAAAAAAAAAGAAAATATCTCAGGATTTATTGTATGTTGTCCTTAGGTCCTTTCCCATCTTATTTCCTAGTAGTTTCCACTGAGAGGCCACCCTGGCTTCCTTAGTCCACACCCCTGAAGAAGGCTTTAGTATGTGTCTCACCTGCTTCCCAGGGAGCTCTTAATAAAGGATGATTCCTGCTTCACCAAGACCGGAGAGCAATAGGACTGAAGGCTTGGCCATAGGACAATTAACCTGAAATCTTATTTGGTTTAATTGTGTTTGTTTTCTTATTTATTTGGAGAGAGGGCTTTTATGTAGACCAGGCTGGACATGAAGTTTCTAAGTAGTTCAAGGTAGTCTTGAACTCATGATCCTCCTGCCTCCACCTCCTTAATACTCAGATTACAGGAATGTGCCATGACACATTGCTTTTGACCAGATGGTTGGAAACCTGATTTAGTAGGCAGATTCTTTGGCTATTTGTACATAGAGTTCCAGTGAAGGTAGAAGGTAGGGGGTAGAAATCTAGGCATGCACCCTCAGGCCCAGGACGGAAATCTCAATTACCCAATTTCTTGTAAATGGTAGGAGTTCACCCTGTCATACATATTTTTTTTTTCATTCAGAGGTTTATATCAAATTTCAAAACAAAGAAAATATTCTAAACAAAACCCTCCTATATTGTGAATATGAGTGTTTATATGATCTTCTTATTTTCAAGCTATTCTGAAGAACTAACTTTAGATATTGTCTAGCACTGTGGATGGAATTAGCCACATAAGTAACCCCTTCCCCACTATCCTCCCACCCCCATTTTATTTAACAGAAACTAACTCTTTAAAACTTTTTACTGGCCTCTTTCATGGGAAGGAATTCATGCCTGATACTGAAAACTTAGTTAAAATCTTCTGGTTGGGGAGATCATAGACCCTAGAAAAGAAGCTACTACTATTGTCTGGCTAAAAGGATACATTGTGTCCATAAAATTGCCCTCCAACTATTATTTTTGGTTTTCCTTAGAGATTAGTGATGCTCTTGGCTTTGGTGAGAGAAGCTTCTTTTTGCAAATGGCATGACTACTAGGGAGACTTAAAGTTGAACAGAGTTCTGAGACGAAGTGACTGCTGCAAAATGAGATGCTATAACATCTATCTAAGGCTCAGAGAGCATTGCATAAGGGGACAAAGAAAGACTATAACAGCTGGAGGATGAAGAGGACTGCTGGGCGACTCTGTCATCTGGACATGGAAAGGGCATGTGGTTACCCTCACAAGACCTGCACAAGATAGTGCCAGTCAACATTTTTCCATGGATGGAAGAAAGGTTTATGAAGCCCCACCCTTCTCTGAGGAGCTAGTGACATAGTGTTGGAAGAAAGGGAGACATTCTCTTCATCAGTGTAACCATGGATGGGAGGGTTTTAGCTGGAGTTGGAGGGGTATAAGAGAGGGAAATGGTATATATGATAAAAATATGATATGTACAAGTATGAAATTATCAAAAACAAATAAAAAGTAAAAAAATGAAATGTTCTATATAATGGAAAAATAATAAAAAGAATATACACTCACAAGTCTCAGACATATCTCAATGGAAACTATGTTCTATTGATTTTCTGGACCATCTTGGGTTCTGTGCTTTATTTACTCTTCATGTGTTCAAGTGCAAAACTCATTTATTGGTGCTTATTCATGGAAATATTAAGGTGAGTGAAACAATTGCATAATAACTCATAATGTGACACATGTATAAAATGTCACATGTACTTTTATTGAATTCATCCTAATTTAAGAGGCTTGATTATGTTAAACTCTAACTTATGATGTAATGATGGGAACTATGTCTTATTTACTTCTAAACCTCCAGACCTTCTAAATAAGAGCCAGTTACTGAGAAATGTATAAATATACACCCAAATAAACAGAACTGAATTAAATTGTAATATGTATAAATAACAGATGAAAAGCACACCAAATAATTCATTGTCTACTTTTCTATTTGCTAATTTCTGCAAATCAAGCTGCCTCAAAACTTAGGTGCTTAAAGCTGTATAATTTTATTTGGCTCATGGGTCACAATTTGAAAAGAGCTTGTTTGGGAGGGATTAATTTCCCCTGTAAAAGCTGCCATTTCTCAGACATAGGTGCTGGAATCATCTGAAGGCTCATCCATTCATAAGATGGTGGCTGAACTAGAGAGAAACTCTTAGAGTGGGGACAGCTCCGACAGCTGGGACATCTTTCTGTATCACTGACATTTCACCAGCTGAATGGCTTCAGCTTAGACACAGTTCTTAAATGCCACCTCAGTGGTCCCAAGGCAAGGGGCCTAAGACACAGAGGTATTCAGACAGAATATATATCACACCCTCTATGGAAAGTGACTTCCACTGTGACTCTTCATTAAAGAGTAGGATAAAACATTATAGTTCTCATTTTTGAAAATACAGCTTCTCCCTGGCAATGTTAAGTAATGGATCCAATCTAATTGCAGAATTTTGTGAATCAGAGTTGAAAAATTCTGAGTTCCACTGAATTCCTGATTCCTATGACTAAAATGTCTGACAAGACACAAGGAATATTTTCTCTGCACAGTGAATGTAAGGTACAGAAAGGACTCAAAAGAGCATCCCTCTTGCAGACCATTCTATTACATGAACACACATTGAGAATCAATATCTCCCAGTTCTCTAGTCATTTCACAAAGTTCTCAGAGGCAGATGAGATGGGGCTGAAGGCCAATAGCAATAGCACAATGAGAGCAGAAAATTCCAGGTAGATCTGTGTCCCTAAACTTCTTGATTAACCGAGATGGCTACAGCCTTCTGTAGAAACCAACACCCACTGGCACAGACAATATTTACCAAGTGCCTTATTATTATTACTACTACTACTACTACTATTATTATTATTATTAATTCTCTATGGGGTTACCATTTCTTTTTTTTTTTAGTTCAGTATAGAATAAAGATTATGTTTCCAGACTTCCTGATTCATCACTGCTTCTCCACTGTTAGGTTTGTTACAATCAATGCTGACACAGTGCATACTCTTGAAAATGCCAAAGGGCTTAACTTTCTGATTCTGCACCTAGCCTCATAAGATTCTGCTTAGCCTTCAACTGATTGTATCATGGTTAGAAATGTTTCTTGCCCTTTCGTGTGAGAAAACGACCTCCTATTGTCCTGCTGTCATTCAGGTTGGTCATATACATTGCACTGACCAATGGAATCTGTGGAAGCATATCCATGACAACAAGAGCAGTCCTCGTATATTATGATGTTCTTTGTACCCCTGTGCTAAGACAAACAATGTCCCAGATGGCAGCTACTATCTTCAGCATAGATCCTAGAACTAGTATGACTCATTGCAGAGCCACAGGCAAGTCAAATGAATACGGAACACTTGGTAAGCCACTTATACAAAATATTTTTTGTTACTGCAACATACCTTAGTCTCAACTGCTTAACACACATTCTTTCTAATCAACATTTGTTACCAATAGTTTTAATCAGTCATGGAAAAATAAATTCCTATCTACAACAAGCTAACACCCACAAATTACTGGTAGTTTTTGCTTACAAAATGAGGTGTATTTTCACAAATAATTGCAAAGTCATTGTTATCTTAGTTCACCTCATTTGAGGTGTCAGAAAAATATTAATATATTTGTCTATGCATATACACACTGGGCATGAATTTATATAATTAACTATAATATGATGATTTGTGTTATATAAAATATAGAGGTTAGTTTATCTTATGTACTTAAATAACTGGAAACGGATATTCAGAATTTAGATATTTTATATTTAGATATTAGAATACCAGATAAAAACTATTTAAGCTCAATAGCCATAAATACTGTCTCCCAAATTTTCATCTTTTTGGGACCAGTAGTGGTAGCCCATTAAAGTGAGGGATGTGCTGCTTCTCTTTAGGCAAGAAATTAAGTTGTAGTTATGCATGAAAAACAGAGTAGCACTCATATTAGTCAAGACAGACTTGGTAACAAACAACTTCAAAATCTCAGTTAGAACTTATAATTAGATTCCTGCAAACTGTGAAGCTGGTCACACTCTTAGGAAATTGTGCCTTTCTCAGCAACCTTAATAAATGACCTAAACTCTCTCACACTCCCCATCCCACCATTCCCAAGGTTAGCACTAAATGGGCACATTAGAGGAATTAGTTTCCATGTGCTCCAGTGTCTCCAGCTGAAAACGACCTTCCAGTTGTCTATTAGTCATGTGACCCTAGTGAAAACTTAGAAAAGTTGGATCAATAGTCTCCAGAAGAAAGATACATAGAGGGGAGCAGTGGAAACATCTCTTTCTTTTCTTCATGTTTTAAATAGCATGAAAAGATAATCTAATAGAGGGAGGGTTACATAGCAAGATAGAGAGCAAGACTGCACAAAAGTTGAATTCTAAGATGTCTGAAATTCTATCTGCATTCAAAAATATAGTAAAACAAGTATTCATCTATTACAATAATATGAATCATTCATTATACATTAATGCCTCCTGCCATTGTAATTTTTTCAATAAGTCATTTTGGGGGAAAGGAGTTGAAAATAATAATGATACTGTTAGCTAACATTTATTATTTATCTTGTTCTAAGCACTATTTAAAAGCTTTATGAAATGACCATGTAAAATGTGCTAGTCAAGCAAGATTGAACAAATTGTTGTTTTTTAACCTAGGAAAGCATATTTACAATGTATGAATAGTAATTTATATATTCAAGATGATTTTAAAAATATGAATGACTGTCACTATGGAAGTATTATGATGATATTGTCTCCTTCTATACGTTAGCTTTCATATTCCTTTACATTTCTTTATGATTTGGCAGAAGTTCAAATATAACATATGTGCATTTCAGTGCTCCAAGTATTTTTGAGCCTGTGCTAACATAAAATGTGCTTTCACCCCACCAACTTTGTACTATCATGCCAACTGGGGAATATTCTCATGTGTGTCAATCATACATAGGGTAGACACTAGAAATCTTAATCTTATCTTTTTGTATGGGGGTTGGAGGAGGAACTTAAACAAAGAAATCACAAGAATGTCCAGCTTTTATGGAAAATGGAAAAAAAAACCACATACAAAATTTCAGAAAGTGAGGTAGGGAAGAATGGGATAAAGATACATTGGTTATTTAAAAGTATTCTTTCATAAAAGGGCTTGAGATGCATTTGTCTTAGCATTTCAAAAAAATACTGTGATTGTTCCCTTGACTTTTGTGAGAGAATTTCAGTACAGCTCCTAAGCTCTTGAAGTTTGCTCTCTGTACTTCCACAGATGCACTTCATGCATTTGTGTTTGTTTAGGAACCTGACCTCCTACTGAAGTGAAAACAAGGAAAGGATAATTTAGGGTTTAGGACAAGGCTGAAACAAGTGGGTTCTCTCTGGATGTTTGTTGAATGAGTCACTTAAAGCAAATGAAAATAATTTTGAAGACAAGAGTGTAGAAGTCTCCAATATAATTCAATCTGGTATCCTTCAGATTTCTCCAAACAATACAGAAATGACTAACTTTGAATTTTTCCAAACTGAATGCTGATCATGTATTTATAGATCACCTGATTTTACATAGAATTGGTCATTCTTATTGCACTGACATTACACTGGGGTGTTTCATACATTGTCTGTACTGTGCATAGCTTTTTCCCTTAGATACCTAGTATTATTCCTATTTCTGGAACAAAACTGAAGTTCATAAGAGTTAAATATTCCAAAGTAAGGCAGCTAAAAAGTAGTAGGTTGAATCACCACATATGCCCCAAACAGACATAACTGTACTGCAGTGGGAAAAGCATCAGGAATTATACAGTCTAAAACAACAGACCATCTGTAGTAAGTCTGTGTGACTGATGTCTAGATAATCTATACAAGCAGGTAAAAAGGAGAGGGAGAGACTCCTTTTACATCTGTGATGAAAGGATATGGAAATGCCTAATCTAGAGACAAAAAGATCTCTCTGAACTGCATAGAAAGAGAAACATTTCAGTAAGGTCAAGAATCTTCAGCTCTACCAAAAATCTAGAGAGAGAGATTTATTCTGTTTAGGGATATTTGTTATTAGTTCCACCAAGCACAAAAAATCTGAAGTTATTAGAGTTTTGTTCATGCTGCTTTTATCTCAGTAAGAAAAATCCAATAGACTTAATTTTGTCTAAATGGTTTCTAACCAGAAGAACCAGAATCATAACCACACAACCACAGGTTTATCGCTCCAAAAAGCAAAGTTGTGTGAACTGTGTTTTTATTTTCTAAAACTATACCTACTTAATTTTATTTCTAGGAGAATAATTTACTCCTGTAAATCTTAACAGACCCATGAAATTTTACCTTACAACTGTGTTCAATCTACAGAAGTAACTTACTTAAAATGTACCACTATTTTCCTTTGTTAAGATAATGCTAAACATCTTTTCTCAAAGTGAGTAATCCTTTTGTGAAATCACTAGAAAGATAATTTCCAATCCAACCAAATATTCAGTTTATTGAATGCTGTTGGTTTGTAAAATATTGTATTTTAAATACATAATTTAAAAGATATATGCATTATAGATGTCCAGAGGCAAATCTCCTTAACGGAAGACCTCTCTATAAGTTGGAGGGTATAAATTCAACAAAAGCCAGTGTGTGCCAGTGTGACTATATTCATGCATGACATACTTAATGAAATATGCTATTTCTAGTACAAATAATTGCTTTTGTTTTCATGATCTTTCCTGGTGCATCATAGCAGGCTACAGAATAGTGTACGTTTTATCCTGATCTACAATCAGACAGTTCATAAAACTCTAATGGAAATGAAGATTTTGCTATTTGAAGTGGTCAAATTTCCATTTTCAAACACATCACAGCTTATAACCACTGATGGCATTTAGGTTTGCGTTTGAGTTTTAGGATAATAGCAAATTACAGAGAGAAATCTACCAATTCTTTGTCAGTTGAACTATGATGAAAAAAGGCCCATTATCTTCCTGGAAGAAAAGCAAACCTATATGGTGGTTTTAAATGAAAAATATATATTTGTTTGTAGCTGTATGCTATTTGTAAATTTAAGATTATTAGTCTTGCTTAACAGAACAGGGAGTTTTTAGAGGTAAATAAAATCCCTTCTCTTATTTTTAAATCTTCTTTAGGAATAAAAGAAAAATAAAAAAAAATATCCCTTTTCCCTCCTATTTCAGGGGTCTGTGATCCATGAAATCAAAGCACCTATTTAGAACAATGCAACGTGAATGGATATGTGGTATTACATACCTTAGTCTCTCCTACTTAAGTTTTTTCTCCTGAATATTTCTTCACATATCTTTCTGTCCCTAACTGAAACTCACAGTGTTCCTGTTCATACTCAAATCTCACTTATGTGAATGCTTCCTTAGCTGAGCCTCTCAACTCAGTACTCTCACTCATTTAGCCAACATCTGGAATCGTCAGTATGGATATCAACAGCTCTAATTTCCATCCAACAAAAAATTGCTACAAAATTCTTGACAGATTCAACTGTTAATTAAATCCTTGCATATATGAGAAGCTCATTACTTGGTGGGATCCTATCTCATAAAATATTACCCCATGGTTAATACATACTTGCCTATAATATTTAGTATTGGCTCCTGTTTCTTTTGGGGGGGAAAACTTAAGTCATTGCATTATATTTTAAGTGCTGATTTTTCAGATATTTGAAGAAAAATGTCATGGTTTGGTCCTTCCTTTTATCAAAGTCAACATATTCTCAATTTTTCCATTAATTGCTATTTCACATAAATACTAAGCACTCCATAATTTTTAACTCTCACATACATTTCAGGTGACAGATGTCTCTTTTCTTTCTTGCTTTTTTTTTTTTTTTTTTTTTTTTTCAAAGTAGGGTCTGGCTCTAGCCTAGGCTGACCTAGAATTCACTGTGTAGTCTCAGCGCAGCCTCAAACTCCTGGCAATCCTCCTACCTCTACCTCCCAAGTTCTGGGATTAAAGGCGTGCGCCACCATGCCTGGCCTGTTGTTTCTTTTCAAATATCATACTAACAGAAAGTCTGCATCTTGATACTGATGGAAACTATATAACTTTATACAATTATGAAGACATAAGAAGCAACCCTTTACATGGGTCAAATTTAATGTTAAGTTATAGCTCAGTGGGTAAAGGGTTTACCGAAAGTTTCTATTTCTTGCCCCACATAAAATACAGAAGCCATGGTGAGCTTCTATAATCAAATATGCTGAAGGTGACATGGGAGGTAAAAACAGTTGATTTTCCTGGAGGCTAGCAGACCAGCTGGTTACAGCAAGGACAGCAGTGAAAAATAAATAAATGAATACAAGAATGAGAGAGGTCCTACCTCAAATGAGGTAGAAGGCAAGGGCTAACATCTAAAAGTCGTCTGAGTCCCACATGTGGCAAACACATCATGTGTGCACGTGTGTACACACACACACACACACACACACACACACACACACACACAATAATTTTCAAAGTGAATAAAATGTATGGGATATGTGATTCCATAGTGATAAGAATAAAGCAAAATGACAAAGATATTCACCTATATCTAACATTGCACATCAGGCAATATCTCACCAGAGCTTAGGGTGATCTATAAGCCCCTCTTCTGTTCTAGATATGACTTCCTACAGTTTTAATGATGATAGTACTTTGTCATAGGACATATACCATCAAGAAAAATTGCAAGAATCTTCTTTCTACCTTTGTGAGAAATTATAGACAATATATATTCAAAGTCAAAAAAACACATGTAAAATATTGTGACTATTCAACTTTCCTTTATCCTGCCCAGATATGCTGAGTCTGAGTTAGGATGCACCCAGAGATTCATGGCCTTCTTGTAGCTCTCTGCTAATTTGAAGGATATGTGTGAAACAAAACAGAACAAGCATAATCATTACCAGTTGTGTTAATTTGATAGGGTAGTAAGATAGAAAACAACAGAAGTTAAAAAATAGAAAGTGTAGACAAATTTGAAACTGAAAGTTTAGTTCAGGCAGTATGAGGATTTCAATTTAATCTTAAAATTTCAGGTATGTCACAAGATAAAAATCAAAAGACGATATGGAAAAATTACAGTATGACTAAGAAAGCAAAGTTTAATACATTTGAGAGAAAAACTAAAGAACAGGATTGAGATATACAGGTAATATGGGAGAAGACTAGCAAGAAATAAGGTTAGACAGTAAGGCTGTATTAGGTAAAGTAAGTTGTCATAAAGGAAGTAAGCATTTTTCTGTGTTTTAGGTAGTCACTATGAGATAAGGAAATGATATAGTCTAAAATATAAAAGTGTTATGTAAGTTACTTCACCTGCTAGATGAATAATAATTTAAATGTTGACAGAAGTAAAAATTTATCAATGAAAATACTCAACAGGGCTAAATTTAGATCACAATATTGAAACCTCCTTTTAGTTTGCAATAAGTCTCAGAGTCCACTCTTTGAATATAGTTGTCAAACCTGAGGTCTCAAGAAAGTAATGCATATATTTCTTTAGTAGCAAATTTATCCTGCAAGATAAAAATAGGACTGCATTAAAATTGTTATTATATTCAGTTATTAAAATTTCTGAGATTTTCTTATTATTATTTTGCAACATAAATACTATAGAACCATTACTTATAGGTGAATCAAGCTATGATGGGGCTAGTTGTGATGAAACCTTTAAGGTGAAAATGTATTTAATTACAATTAACTGTTGTTGAACAAGCACAAATTAGCCTAGCCTACTTTAAACATATTTACGATACTAACATTGGCTTATAGTTGGATGAAATCATCTACATCAAAACATATTTTAGGGCTGGAGAGATGGCTTAGCGGTTAAGCACTTGCCTGTGAAGCCTAAGGACCCCGGTTCGAGGCTCGATTCCCCAGGACCCACATTAGCCAGATGCACAAGGGGATTCACATGTCTGAAGTTCGTTTGCAGTGGCTGGAAGCCCTGGAGCACCTATTCCCTCTCAATATGCCTCTTTCTCTCCTTCTCTCTATCACTCAAATAAATAAATAAAAATGAACAAAAAATATTAAAAAAATATATTTTATAATAAAGTATTGAAAATTCCTAGACTTTACTGAATACAGTACTGAAAGTGAATAACAGAATGATGTTTCAATTTACTCCCACACCATCTCCAAATATAGAAATTGTAAGCAAAGATCTGGAGAGATGGCTTAGTCATTAAGGTACTGGACTGTGAGGTCTAAGGATCCGGGTTAGCTTACCTGGGACCCACATAAGCCAGATGCACAAACTGGCACATAAGTCTGGAATTCATTTGCAGTGGCTGGAAGCCCTAGCATGCCTATTCTCTTCTCTCCCTTCGATTCTTTCTCTCTCTGTCAAATGACTAAATATATATATATATGGAGAGAGAAAGAGAAAGAGAGAGATTTTAATATATATATATATATATATATATATATATATATATATATATATATATATATATATATATTATAGAGAGAGAGAGAGAAAGGGAGAGAGCAAAGAACAAGCTAACATTACATAGTATGCATTATGTAGTAATATAATAAGAATGATTAAAAAATTATGCTTATAATCTAGAGAAATTGCTCCGTGGTTAAATGAGCTTCCTTCACAAACATGAGGTCTGAGGGAGCCTTTGACTGATTTTGAATCTAGAATGCATGGTAAAAGCTGGGGGTTGTGGTGGGGGGGACTGGAGAGATGGCTCTAAGGTTAAGCTACTTGCCTAAAAGCCAAAGTACTCAGTTTCAATTCCCCAGTGCCCTCGTAAAGCCAGACACACTAATTGGTGCATGTATCTGTAGTTCATTTGCAGCGACTAGAGGGTTTGGTACACCCATTGTCTTTCTGCCTCTCTCTCTCTCTCTCTCTCTCTCTCTCTCTCCCTCCCTCCCTCCCTCCCTCTCTCTCTTTCTCTCTCTCCCTCCTTACAAATAAAAAAGTGAACAAAATTTTTACAAATCTAGGTGTGGCTATACAGTCTCTCAAGGGAGCAGAGACACAGGAATCACTGGAGATTGCCCTCAAAATGTCAGTTTTCAGAATCTCAGAAACTCCTGCTCAAACAAGAAAGGGTTGAAAAGTGAGGGAGCATGACACCAAAGATACTAGGTTTCAGACACTCCAGGCAAGTGTATCCCACAGCAGGAAAGCACATTGGATTCTACAAGAGCACATACATGTGTATATGCCACATACAAAGCAAGCGCACACACACATTACACGCAGCAGGCAATAATATTACAGTTATGTAAATTCACCCAGGTGATAATTAATCACAGGTCTGATCTAGCGCCTACCTCTGCTTTCTTCACAGGTCTTTGTGATTCATATTTGCTTCGGCACCCCTCTGTCACCTTTCTCAAGTGGTGAAGCTCTAATGGTTATAAGTAACTTCATACATAACCTTTAGTAATAACAATTTTAGGTTCAGTTCTCTGTTTTGCAGTATAAATTGTTTATGATAAAGAATTGTTATGGAAATCTAAGCATTGTCCAATTTTGCAAAAGCACATTTTTCTCCTTAAAAATGTGAAAGAAAGCTGGGCTGGTGGCACATGTCTTTAATCCCAGCACTCAGAAGACAGAGGTAGGAGGATCCCTGTGAGTTTGAGGCCACCCTGAGACTACATAGTGAACTGAGATCAGCCTGGGCTAGATTGAGACCCTACCTTGAATAAACAAAGGAAAAAAAAAAAAAAAAGAATTAAATGAACTATTGTACAATTAGAGAATTTTAAATGTTATTAAATAGAATTTAAAATGCTGCAACATTTGTAAATACTTAAAACTAATAAAGAATAAAATTAACAAAGTATATATAGGATCTTCCTATTGTGAATACAAATATATATTGTACATATATAGGATCTACATATTATAAATTTCACAAAGTTCTGAGTAAATAGAAATTCCATCACCATAGATTACAATGTTAGACATATTAAAGTTGTTCTTTTTTCCTTGATTTGCAGGTTTACTGCAAGTCTTAACAGAATCTCAGCAACACTTTCTGTAGACAAAGACAAATACAAGCTTATTATAAAATAGGTCTTAATAAAACAACAACAAAAAAAATATTAGTAGTAGTCACTATAACAGATATAAAAGTCTACTAGATAGGCAACTTTTAATACCATATGGTAGGGCAGCAAAAAATAAACCAAGATCAGTGGAACAAAATAAAGAAACAAACTGCAGCATAAATATGTTGCACTGGTTTTGACAAATCCAAGATGATGAAAGTGAGTCTTTTTAACACACAAAGCTGGACCAATTGAACATCCACAGACAATGAAACAAACCTCAAGTCTCATATATTTATACTATCTGACTTAAACTATTAGATTCAATTTGATCTGGGTTTATCTGCTCCTATCTTTCTGATTTCCTACTATTTTCTATCCCAGTGCCCAATCCTCATTAAGTTAGCATAAATGACACCTATTTTGTTTGTTCTTGTGTTTTTGCTAAAGAATACCAATGATGTGTATCTCTTGGGAGATAACATAAACTCAATAAATCTGTACTGGATAAATGAATAAAAAGTAAAGATGAATGCAGATTAGAAAGAAGTTAACAAGGGTTGTATTTTTACACCTATGTTTGACTTTAACAATCTACTGAATATAATTTCTCAATAATAATAGGTCTTTTAAATTCTTATTTATGTATAATTATGTGTAAAATATATCAATAGAGATTATCCTTTTGCCTTGCATAACCTTTGTGTAAACTTACTTTCCCTGTGAGAACTACTATAGAATGGAAATTTTCTATCCAGAACTCCAGCTGTTTCTTCCCATAGTTTATTATTGTTCTACTTTAGAATTACAAATTAAATGCTTGGCATAATAAAATAACAGTCTTTAATATTATAAGCATACCTCATCATAAAGTCAATACACATATCACATTTGCTTCTGTGCATTTTCTCCATATGGAATTTTTAGATTTAATCTTCATGCCTATAGTATTGACTAATGAATAATTCATAAAGGTTTGGCACTTCCGATAAATCCAGAAACAGAAATAAAGCTCATAACAGGTGTAGATAAAACATGGTAATCATTATACTTCAAGTCCTGTACAAGCTGAGCTTTAGAACTGTTGATTAACACCACAACCATAATGCACAAGTAGTATACACTGAGAAAAGTCATACCACATTATTAGTGATAACTTCACAATAAGGATGCTACATATGTGTATTGGTTTTTGCATTACAGAAGACAATAGTAACCAGTTATAAGTGGTATGGCAAATTGTGTCCATAGAATCCTCCTCAAAATACTACATCCTTACAAAGAGGCCAAAGTTAACTCTTATATTCAATATTTTCTATTCCTTTGTGAGAAATTGGATTATGGATTAAATTTTTTATTCTATTTTTGTACCTAATATGGTGATATATTAAAGCTTTTAAAATTTAGGTCAGTATCAGAATTCATGGAAGAAATGCATCCCTGATGTCAGGAAGACTTGCCTAATAAGAACTTTCTACTATTAAATTTAAGAAAGGGCTGGAGAAAATGGCTTAGTGGTTATAGCATTTACCTTCAAAGCCAAAGGACCCCAGTTCAATTCCCAAAGTCCCATGTAAGTCAGATGCACAAGGTGGTACATGCATCTGGAGTTCATCTGCATTTATAATATGTATATCACATATATATATATATATATATATATATATATATATATATATATATATATATTTACAAATTAGAGAATGAACTATTCATGGTTTCCATAAAAGAATATGTGTTAATATATGCATAAATTATGGAATGGCAACATAAGAAAAATTAAAACATCCTCAATTTGACATACTTATCTTTTGCAGCTAAATTCTACTCTTAGAAACTTTCAAATGTACAGTATAATATTAACTATAATTTCTATACTGCACAAAATATTCAAACTTATTCTTCCTAACTGAAATTTAGTGGCCTCTGACTAGAATCAATGCAGAACACCTTTCTCCCACCTCTATTAGCCACCATTCTGTTCTCTGCTGCTAGGAATTCAACATTTTGGGAGATATGGCCATCCATTTTTCTCTTTCTGTGACAGTTCGTTCATTTAACATGCTGTCTGGTTGGTTAATTCATGATATCTCAAATGACAGATTTGTTTCCTTTTTACAGATGAGCAGTATTGCATAATGTATGTATGCTATACATTCTTATTTTTTAAATTTTTTGAGCCTTGAACCAGGGTCCTTAGGCTTCTCAGGCAAGTGCTTAACCCCTAAACCATCTCTCCAGCCCTACGACATATTCTTCATTCATCCCCCTTCTAAGGGATATATAGGTTGAATTCTAAGTAAACTGTGATTGTGAAGAATGCTGCAGTGAGCTTAGGAGTTCAGGTAATTCCTCAGCACTCTGATATCATTTCCTTTGACTATACAGAAACAAGAATTCCAAATATAAATCTATACTTCTTTCTTTGCTTACCAAAAGTATCAACACAGTCTGTCTAAATGAGACTTCTTAAAGCTTATTCATTGTCTTCGACATTCTAGAAGTTATGCTATACCGGGAAGATGGTCCCAAAGTATGTATAAATTCTAAATATATTTCCTTCATAATATTCATCGCTTATAAAGATAAAAACACTTTAGGGCTCGGCCCAATGGATACATTGCTTGCCAAGCAAGCATGAGTACCTACCTGAGTCTGGAGCCAGACCTAGGAAACTGTGGCAAGCTTCTGTAATCTCAGTGCACCAAGGTGGGATGTGAGGCAAATGCAGAATTTCCCAGAAGCTTTAGGGCCAGAAAACCTAGTGAAGAGAGCAGTGAGCAGTAAGAGATGCTGACTCAAATGAGGAAAAAGTTGTCTGTGGACTCCACACATACACCATGGCACAGTTCACCTGTACTTACACAAGTGAATGAACACCCACACACACACGCACACTTTAAATAAGTGCTTAGTGGTAAATGCTTAATAATGAAATGTACAAAGTGCCCAAGAACACAATAAATGGGCAGGTTTCAATTCTACTAACTAATTAGATCAAACAAACATGCATATAAAAGAGGGGACAAATGTTATGTGGCTTTTTAAAAACAAAATCAAGTTCCTCGAGATCTCCAAAAGCACATTTTAGGGGAAGATATGCAAAAGTCAAGATTTCATGTGGTGAATACTCTCATTAAAATACACTTCTATGCATTCAATTCCCCTGATTGGCAGCTTTGAGAAGAGCCATGATCAGCTTTACAAAGTGAATGACATGCCTCACCCCTGTAAGCATCAACCCTTGTCAACAAAAATGAGACACACATCACAAAATACTGTAAGATGGGGCTGGAGAGATGGCTTAGCAGTTAAGGCATTTGCCTGTGAAGCCAAAGGATCCAGGTTCAATTCCTCAGAACCCATGTAAGCCAGATGCACAAAGTAGTACATGTGTCTGAAGTTCAGTTACAGTAGCCGAAGGACCTGGAACACCTATATTCCTTTGTATCTCTCTCTCTCTCCCTTTTTCTATCTCTCAAATAAAATAAAATAAAATAAAATAAACTTAAAAAAATTAAGCTGAGGGCTGGAGAAATGGCTTAGCGGTTAAGCGCTTGCCTGTGAAGCCTAAGGACTCCAGTTCGAGGCTCGGTTCCCCAGGTCCCACGTTAGCCAGATGCACAAGGGGGCGCACGCATCTGGAGTTCGTTTGCAGAGGCTGGAAGCCCTGGCGTGCCCATTCTCTCTCTCTCCCTCCCTCTATCTGTCTTTCTCTCTGTGTCTGTCGCTCTCAAATAAATAAATAAAAAATTTTTAAAAATTAAGCTGAATTGAAATGTTTAATGATTTGTGAGGAACTGGATATCTTCAATTAGTGATATAAAGTTGTGTTGGACTTCAGTAGACCACTGTTTAGTTGTTGCTTCAGATATGTGAAGAGAGTAGGAAGTTATGGATCCTGGTTACAGTCAGGTTTGCCTTACTGGCAGAAATCACCTGACCAAGAGCACCTTTTGGGGGAAAAAAGGGGGTGATTTTGGCTTTCAGACTTGAGGGGACACTCCACAATGGCAGGGAAAACAATGGCATGAGCAGAGGGTAGACAACATCTTCTGGCCAACATATTGTGAACAATAGCAACAGGAGAGTGTGCCCAACACTGGCAAGGGAAAATGGGATATAATACCCATAAGCCTACCCCCCAAAATACACTGCCTCTCAGAGGCATTAATTCCCAAATCTTCATCAGCTGGGATACCAGCATTCAGAGCACCTAAGTTTATGGGGGACACCTGAATCAAACCAGCACAAACTGCCCCTAGCCCCTGTAAACTGATAACCATACATGATGTAAGATACAATGCAGTCATCCAACTTTAAAAGTCCTCATAATTTCATAATTTTTATCAATTCCAATGATGTTTATATATCCCCATAGTCCATGATCTTCTAACTGAGCCATAATACCCCCCCAAAAAAAACACACACGAAAAACCCATAATGGCACAAAATAAACATGCACACTGCAAAAGATGGCACTGGGCACAGCAAATAAAATTTTTCAGACAATATAAAATTTAAAACAACCAGGACAAACATCAAACTCTGTAGCTTCAAGTCCAACAACTCTAGTCAGTGACAAATCTCCAAGTCCAGTAATTTTAACCAGCAACAAGTCTCTAGAATTTCAATTCTGCCCCTCCAGCTATGCTACACACAGTCCTGGAAAACTTCACCCTGGTCAGCAGCTCTCCTTTGCACCCATCTTGTGGTCCTGGCATCTCCAATGGGTCTCCACTGCCACCCATGGTTCATCCTCAAGAGTCCATCAGGTCTCCATGCAGGCATCCAGCAAACCTGCTTCACACTGCCCATGGCTGTTTTCAAAACACAGGATGAGGGCTGGAGGGATGGCATAGCAGTTAGTGTTTTCCTACAAAGCCAAAGGATCCAGGTTTGATTCCCCAGGACCCACATTAGCCAGATGCACAAGGGTGAACATGCATCTGGAGCGCGTTTTAAGTGGCTGGAAGCCCTGATGAGACCATTCACTCTCTCTCTCTATCTAGCTATCTCTCTCTCCCTCTCTCTCTCACACACCTACTCTCTCTCTCCCTCTTTCTCTGTCAAATAAATAAATAAATAAATAAATAAATAAATAAATAAAACTTTTTAAAAATAAAAAAAAAACAACAACACAAGACCACATTGCAAAGTCAATGACCCTCTCTTTCTTGCATTTTTTTATACTCCATAATACTAGGTGGGGTATTAATCCAGGGGGGAGTAAAACAGATGTTGAAGAACAGAATACTCCTTCACTATTCAGGCCCCATTCAAAAGACTACATTCTTTGTGTGGTCTCAATGCAGTCCAGATGCCCAAATTTCAATGGTTGTGATCTCAAATACAGTTGCAGCTGAACAGGAAGCAATTTTTCCCAAAGATTCCTTTCTGTGCCATATCCCTCTGCACACACCAGTCTGTGTCTACACACTGCAACCCTGCACAAGTTCTCAGGACACAGGCCTAACAGCAAGCCTCTCACACAAACTGCTTCTAACCCAGTCCAAGCAAAGTTCTTTCTCAACTTCATCAGCCAAACCTCACAGTCCATAGTCATTACTGCATTCAGGTCTTTCAACTCTGAAAAGAATAGTCCATCAAGCTGTACTTATAGCATTGCAAGGTATCTCTTAGGCCAAGGTTTCAAATCCTTCCACATTCCTTTTGAAAATCAGCTCCAAAAGGCCAAAGCCACTCAGTCAGGTGTCTAGCAGCAATGCCACTCTTGGTACCAACATCACTGCTGCAGTCAGGTTTGCATTGCTTCCAAAAAACACTTGAACAAGAGCAACTAGTTGGGGGAAAAAAGTTGATTTTGGTTTACAGGCTTGAGGGGAAACTCCATGACAGCAGGAGCAAACAGAGGTTGGGCGTTACCCCCTGGCCAACATAAGATAGATAATAGCTACAGGAGAGTATGCCCAACACTGGCAAGGGAAAATGGGCTATAATATCCATAAGCCTACCCACAACAACACACTGCATCCCAGAGCCATTAATTCTCAAATCTCCATCAGCTGGGAACGTAGCTTTCAGAACACCTTAGTTTATGGGGGACACCTGGATCAAATCACCATAGTCTTTTTAGAACCTTCATCAAGAAGAAAAATGAGGGCTGGAGAAATGGCTTAGCAGTTAAGTGCTTGCCTATGAAGCCTAAGGACCTTGGTTCAAGGTTCGATTTCCCAGGACCCATGTTAGCCAGATGCACAAGGTGGCGCCCATGTTTGGAGTTAGTTGGCAGTGGCTGGAAGCCCTGGTGCACCCATTCTCTTTCTCTCTCTCTCTCTCTCTCTCTCTCTCTGTGTGTGTGTGTGTCACTCTCACATAAATAATTTTTTTTAAAAAAATCTTTAAAAAAAAGAAAAATAAGCATCTACTCAAAGAACTTCATGAGCAGTAAGACAGCTAATACATGTTGATTTGATGATTGTTCCCTCATTGATTCCTGCTTATGCAATTTGTTAGTGACCCAGTCATTTGCTAACACCCTGCCTCAAATGACCAAATATTTCATAGGTACTGACAACTACCAGGAATCTATCACCAGTGTAAACATATGGATTATATCACCTCATGGCATCTTTCTTGAGTTCAAGGATGAATGGATAGCTAGCAAGTAGCAGATTCTAGGTTGTAACCATGCATAGTGATCAATGCTTGCAACTTTTCCTGAAACCTCTTAAATCTCAAACATAAAGTAAAAGATATTTCTTGTTATAATTTGGATATTAATCCAAGTGTTCATGTGTAAAGATTTGGTCCCAGAGGGTGGTGTTATGATGTTATTAAGAACTGATGGAGGGCTAGAGAGATGATTTAGCAGCTGAGGCACTTGCCTACAATGCCTAAGGAACCTGGTTCAATTCCCTAGTACCACATAACCCAAATGAACAAGACTGTGCATGTGTCTGGAGTTCATTTGTAGCAGCTAGAGGTCCTGGTGCACACATTCTGTCTGTCTGTCTGTCTGTCTGTCTCTCTCTCTCTCTCTCTCTCTCTCTCTCTCTCTCTCTCTATATATATATATATATATATATGTCACATCACATATTAAAAATGTTTTTGAAAAGGTCTTAAAATAAAATAAAACTATGAACTGATAGAGAATGTAGAAAGATGGCATTGCCTACAATCGCTTGCAAAGCCTACAGCCTGGGCTCAATTCCCCAGTACCCACAAAAAGACAGATGCACAAAGTAGCACATGAATTTGAGGTCTGATCTCAATGACAAGAAACCCTGGCATTCCCTTTCTCATTCTTATCAGTCTTTCTTTCTTTCATTGCACATAAATAAAAATGTTTGTAAAAAACAGGGCTGATAGAACCCTTAAGAAGTGGGGCATGGTGGAAGGAAGTGAGGTCACTGAAAATATGCCTTTGAAGGGAATGTCAGAATTCTACCCTTCTCTCTGTCTCTCCTCTCTCTCTCTCCTTCTTAGCCACCATGAGATAAGCAGCTGTGCTCTGGCACATGCTTCCTGCAATGAAGCTGTGCTTTCATGAGGCCTGAAGTGATAGGACCAAGTGACAATATCTCTGAACCCATGAGCTAAAATGCCTTTAAAAATTGTTTTCCTCTGGTGTGTTTTCACAAAGATGGAAAGTTATCACATCTCAAGTCTGAAGCTCCTTATTTTAATGACATATTATTAGGCTCACTTCTGAGCATTCATTATTCTCGTGTAAAATAAATTGTCTACATGCAAACGTGTTGAAAAAAAAGAAGAAACAAACAAGTGTTTGTCACAGAGCCAGCCATCACAAGCAAGCAAATAAATGATCAAATAGCAGTGAACATACATATTAATCCTGATTACTCATGGTCATATGAGTACCTCTACTAAAGAATACAAGGAAAAGGTTCAGGAACAAATAAAAGCCTTAAATCATGTATAGGTTGGAATTATGTAAGGATGGCTAAAACATGTCAAAGTCCTTGAGCAAGTCATGTCTTGGACTCAAATTTGTATGCACAGAAATTTGCTATAAATGTCTGATAAAAAGATGATAGTTGGATAAAATATTTAACAGCTAAACACTTTTCTTTCTATTAAAAACTTTGAATGTGAAATTGCAAACATAAAAAATGCTCAAAAGGTTACAGAAATTGACGTATGTAAAAATGTCCATCTAAAAATGACACAACCTCAAAAGTTGCTGATTTTTTTTAACAAGTACATTCCAAAAGAATATGGCCACATTTCAGAGAGACATTTCTTCTCCCAACACCATGACAAGTGTTGATATCACTAAAAGGATTCTGAAAATGAATTCAAAGCAACATTATTTTTTTTAAATGTTGAAGAAAGTAAAAAGCAGAGTGTGGTATGTCACGTAAAGACCTCAGTTCTCACATGCTCTTAACTCCTTCTTGTTGCTCACAGGAAGGGCTGAGACTGCTTGGGGCCTTCCTTTACAAACTTGTTTTAAGCACTCATATTCACACATGAACTCACACAGGCAGATCAACACAGAATTTTTTACATGTTTTAAGGTGAACCAGTCATTTTATTCATACTCTTGTACATCTTTTTGCCTTATTGTATATTTTTATTCCTGCTAAATAATATGAAAACAATTGCTTGTAGTTAATGCTCTTACAAGGAGAGTTAGAGTTTTCTCTAAGTACTCTTCAGACTCAGGGTGTTTTTCTTTTTCTCCAAATAGTCTATAAATTCTCTATAAATTAAGCACTGGAAACTGGCATTTCACTTTCTTTCTGTTAATCAAGACAAGCTTCCTAATTCCTAACAGTAAAATCAAACGTCTTACTGACTTTCTCCTAGCTAAGCCTTCTTAAATAGCCCCTCATATTAAGGATTCAATGGCTATGCTTTAAATGAACTCAACTCACTGGCAGGTGCCTGCTGGTTTTTAGGATTTAAACGGTACCATTACTATCATTTATAAGGATAACATCACAATTAAGAATGTATGAATAATTTAAAATTGAGTAGCATTCAGTTTCCCAGTCTGTGTGGCACAAAGGTTTGAAAGTGCAAGGTCTTTATTTTATTACAAAACACTGGCTGTCTGGGTAACAGGAGATGAAAAGTTACTAATTTCAGGCTTTACTTCAAACCCTTTAATCTTGCAAATAAGTGCCTTCAGTGAGAACTTTCTTATCTCCTAAAGCCACACTAGAATCTCATGATCTTCATCTTTTCCCAAGGTCCTTACCTTATCCTAGGTGAGCCGACTGAGACGAAGAGGTCTCCACCGGAGGAAGCAATTATTTAACAGAGCTTTGCTTTTTAAACCCTAACTTGTTCTGTTGGCAAATAGTATGAAACACGATCACTTCATTGCCATAAATAATGCTATATAATTAAAATCCATTCTGTGGTTGGGAGCAGTGTGATAAACTGTTTGCAAATTGGTAATTCTATTTATTAAAAACAGAAGCATTAATTTTGACACATTGAATTATAACACAGATGGACAGATCTCGTGCTTTAATTAAATGGTCTATTTGATGAGATTTTTACTCTGAGATTTAGTAGCAGATCTAGAATTCATATGGCATAGAGGATGGGACAATCTCAGCAGGATATATAGAGACTCTGAGATTCAAGAGGCAATGAGAAGGTCTCTTGGCATCTCCCTGTGCACCCTTTTGTGTCTGGGAAGTGAGCTCGCTGGCAAAGGCTGCTCCAAACCATTATTTCTTGAAGGGTTCCAGGAAGACTCCTAGCCCAGTAATGCGTTACTTATTTTCTCATCATGAAGCAGAACTGAATATCCTACAAATAAATAAATAAAAAACATACTGCTTTGAGCTTTCTTTCACATTAAGCTACATTTAATATTCATTTCACATTTTTTTCTATTAATTAAAAGTAAACCGTGTATTGTATGGTACATTATCCCTCTAACAGCCCCATGTGGAGATCATGAAGTGGAAGACTAATGGTGTAGACTTTAGCATTTAGTTTTAACAGGAATCATTTACATATTTGTGAGAAGAGTCCAAGGCATGTGTAAATAGGCAAAACTCTGAGATGTCAAGGCCCTCCCTCAGTTTACTGTGGACTGCCAAGCTATGGGCAATATATTTATCCCATCAGTCAGGTAATTTAATGAGACTTACATAGCACCTATTTCTGCAGAAGAGACAAAAGTTATTATTAAGGAGAGGCATGTGGCAGTAAGAAAAATGTGTTTGCTTGTTTTATTTTATTCTATTACCCCAAGAAGCAAAGGTGATCTTATTCAATGGTCATTAAAGTTTACCTTTATAATTTATCAAAAGGGACCCACATCAACAGTTTTTTGCTGAGATTTCAAAATTGGAAACATTAAAATTTGATATAAAGCACCAGATATTTACACAGCCTTTTATTAGAAAAATAACTACATCTATGGACATTTTTTTATTAATACACAACCCTATTAAGGGAACAAAAAAAAAAGCACACTAACAAAAAGCCATCAACTCTAAAAGGGCATTTCAACTCCCAATTACTGGACTTTTGAGCCAATTCTGAGGAAGAAAGATGTTTCTTACAGAACAGGGAAGTTTAAATAAGTAATCACGACAGCATCATTTTCAGTGATTTGTCTGGAAAGTGTTATACTGTATTATGAATACTATGCAGCAGCTACTAGAAGACAGATTATTTTAAGAAGACATTGTCTCTTTGATGAAATTTAAACCAAATGATATCAGGCTCTAGTACTCAAACTGATATAAGGCATCAGGTCTTAAAATGTGCCTTGTATGAAATAGTTTTCCCTGCAAGGAAAGCATTATAAAGGATATAAAATTCAAGGAGGACTGACTTATGATCCTGAAGAAAAGTGAAATCCTCAATTGCCAGTGAAGTTTCCAAATATTCATAGTTGCTGGAGCCAATGTGGCCAACAAAAATGAGGAACAAGAAGTCAGGCTTACGCTAAGGAACAATAACTATTTTGAATAAGACATTCATATAACTAGTTATAACAGTTGAATTACCTTGATATCAGCAAAATTGAAGTTAATATTAAAATATTTGGAGTAGGTATAAGAGGGCCTACACCTATCAAACTGTCTATCAAAAAAGTAAGTGTTATCTCAATTTTCTGGGTGCTAACTTACTTTCCGTTGGAGAATCTGCTTCTCTTTTCCAGATAGATGCAGATCCTAAGAAGAGAGCTGCCCCAACATACCTCAGAAGGGGCCCAACTGAAACTAAGGACAACTGGCGAAATAAGCAATGGTGATGTTTTCCTGTGAACTGGATACCAGCACAAAGGGGAAGGAGATCAATGCAGAGAAAAATCAACTCCTACCAAATCAGAGAGCCAAAGCCTCAGAGGCCCCCAACACCTCAGCACTGAAGCAGACCAAAAATGAAACCAACATGGCTCAGGGAAATCTTGCGGAAGAGGGGGCGGAAAGAATGTCAGAGTTACATGTTGGGTCATGATTTGCAGAGACATTTATCATACTAATAACTGGGGGCTAACTCCACAATGCACGACCCATTTTCAATAATAAAGAGGGTCTAATGGGAGGGGGTAGATCACAGATGAGCCTAAATAATGGTACCAAACTGCCTGTATTTACTGAAAAGAAAACTAATAAATTAAATTAAAAAAAAATATTTGGAGTAGGTTGAATTGTTGCTGTTCCTTAAAAGAGAATCATCATCTTTGTAATCCAAACCAACAGTAGGAAGGCACAAATGTTCAGACATAGACACTGCATTTTTTCATGGCCTCTTGAGTGTTCACACTCCCACAAAGGCTGTCAGACCTGCTAAATGGCATAGCCAAATTTCTCTGGAATCTTTTTATAATACAATGATGCATAAGTGTAAGTCAATGTAGCATTTGACTCTTCAAATACCACACTAAAAAATCCTTAAAATATACAACTCAACCCATAGGCTGAATTTGAGCCAATTACATAAAAATATCTGTAACTTTACATACCCTTTGCATATTATAACCTAATGTTAAAATGCTAAACTTAGAAGCCATTCTTCCTGCAATAAGAATTGGTTGCAATTCATTTCCTTTAGGACAGATCTACCTTACTCAAATCAGAGTTTTGCCATGGTTAAATGGAAATAAGTCTACAGAATGTGTATCTCCGCAAATGTTAACAGCAAAGTTGCTCTATTGTCATTCATATATATATATATATATATATATATATATATATATATATATACATATATATATATATATGAATTCCAAAGGAACAGAAAATTATTTAGAAAATATTTAATACACAATATGAATAATCAATCTGTTTAAGGAAGACAGAATGATATAAAGAAGTTATTTTAACAAAGATCTTGTTTCCAACACTTAGAAATATTTTCGTAAGTCTCCTGTTTATTATGTGTAGTTTATCTATTTATTTTCCTTCATACATTACTTATATTGCTTGATTATATTGAACAGTGAATGAATAAAATTTTCCAAAGACTTTGACAGAGTTTCAAATAGTTTAGCTAAAAGTTACATCTTATACTAAGAAGCAGAAGATAAATTCCTTTGAATAACACATGTGAATTCTTAAAATATTTTTTAAGCACAGAGATATTTATTCCTTCTGAGAGATAGTTAATTCTTCTTCTTCCTCTCTTATTGTTTTTGTTTGTTTGCTTGCTTGTTTTGTTTTTGAGGTAGGGTCTTGCTGTAGCTGAGGCTGACCTGGAATTAACTATGACCTCTGGGGCTGGCTTTGAGCTCACAGCAATGCTCTTACCTCTGCCCTCTGTCTCCTGAATGTGGGATTAAAGGTATGCATCATCATGCATGGATAATTTTTCTTCAAATATTAGTTGTTTTGATGGACATGTCATAGAATTAAACAAACAAGAATCAGTCCTGAATTTATTTCCACCTTGGCTTTATATAGTATTTCAGAAGCTCTGGTATAGTATATCTATTTTATGTTTAAAAGAACAAAACAACATTTACAAATATTATGCATACTGTAGCAAAATGTAACAATAAAATTGCTTTCTACTCCCTTGGCAGAGATGCAAAAGAGTTTTCCAGCAAGCTGAATCATTACTTTGTTATGATGTGTGTGTACAGTATGTGTCATGTGATGCATGTGATGCATGATGTGTAACACGTGTATGGTGTTTAAATGGATGTGTGCAGAATACTGGTTTGTCTTCTTCTATTGCCTTACATGTTTCCTTAACACAGAATCTCTCACTCAACCCAGATCTGCCAGTTTGGTTAGTGAGTTTCAGCCATTCTCCAGTCAGTTTCTACCTCTCTCACATCCCCAGCTGTTTTTTTTTGTTGTTGTTGTTGTTGTTGTTGTTTGTTTGTTTGTTTGTTTGTTTGTTTTTTAATGAATCATCTTTTTAAGTGGGTGCTGAGGAAATCACACTGGGGTCAGTCTTAGGCCCCCAGGCTTCACAACAAGCACTTCTACTCCCTGAACAATCCCCTAGATATCAATCTGAATCTTGATTGAGGCATTTGCCATTATTTACTGCAGAGTCTTTTCTACATTTCTGTCAGTATACATGTTATGGACATAAATTCAAGCGAAGTTATTTTGTATTAAACTGAACAGCTAACCATCAGTAACAGCAATTATGAATTTGTCCAGAATGTACATGCTTGTTTTCATGTTTCTCCATTATTAGCTTAGTTTTTAAAATTCTGACAGGAGATGTGAATGTCTCTTTTTGACATTCTGATTTTCTTTCATGGTTAAAAATCACTTGTGACTTTTATACCAAACTTCTAGTGTCATATCATATTTGAGCTTCTATTTCTAACAGCATGGACTATACTAATATTATATGATAAAAGACCAAACTGTTATGATATAGCAATATATACAAAAGACCATAAGGTTTGGAAATGCTTCCATTGAGATGCTATGGTGTTTAATGGCCTTTCAATTTTTATTTTTGCATCTTAGTGTTTGTAAATTTATTGGGAAATTCACTTAATTCCTCTTTAAAACATAGCATTTAAAAAATGGTTCCAAATACTTAAGTGGACTGATGATGATAAAAATCATTGAAATTCATAGAAGAATAAATCCCTTTCTGTATTAAGAGGAGTTTTATGAAAGGATCATATGATTATATTAATAATGCTATCTTGAGACAATAGAACGCTGTGGCATAGAGTCTCGTTTCTATGTATTAATAACAGCCCTCTGAGCTCACATATTCACTTTCAGATTTTTAAGCAATTAGTTTGCAGATGTCACTAAATAAATGGCATTCATTCCTTAAGCAGGAACCATACCTGTTAACCATCTCAGCCTATTCTAGCTTTAAAGCTGGGCTTGATGTGCACAGCATGCTCAAAAACTGTACTCACAGTTCAAATGAGCTGGATTACAGACCATGACCACTGAGACCCTCACATGACAAAGCCTTTGTGTAATTAATATGCAGGGTAAAATGCTCCCTGGACTCCTGCTAAAACGATTTAAATCATGCACATAAAAAATGTAATCACAAATTTAGCATGGTGGACAGAGTAGTCACACTGGGCTTGATTGCATAGAAGGTTCCAAGTGTGTTTTAAATGTCCTTTAAGATTGAGATTAGGACTTGTACTTACAAGATGCATATTAATCTAAAACTCAACATTTTTCAGTGTGGGATCACAGTAGGAGAACATTATGGGCAATAGAGGTTCATTCTAATCCCAGTAGGTAATTACACTTTGAAATAATATTCTTTAATTAAATCTTGTTTGCAGTTGATTGATTTAAACACTAAATCTAAAAACCTAAATTTGAGTTTTTATCAATTTTTGATGCTTATTGCACACAACTTGGGCTTTAATTGATGTTTCTGAAGTTCTAAAGCCCTTGTCCACCGTATCCTGGTTGAATTTAGTGTAATTATCAACATCGTTCTTTAATACTCATGATGACTTCCTCTGTAAGCTCAATAAGTTTGAGACACTTTTACAATTTTAATGCATGCCTAAAAGGCATTTAATATGATAGTGTGTCAATATTTACATGAATTCTTCTGTCATACCTTTAGTAGGCACATACTCTAATCTCTTCTTTGATATACTGATATATATTATTTTTCAAAAAATATGTTTCTTGCACTATCAAAATATAAAAATATCCAGCCTGCTGGGCTTGGTGGCACATGCCTTTAATACCAGCAATTGGGAGGCAGAGGTAGGAGGACTGCCAAAAGTTTGAGGCTACCCTGAGACTACATAGTGAATTCCAGGTCAGCCTGAGCTAGTGTGAGACCCTACCTCAGAAAACCAAAGAAAAGATCCAGCCTATAATTTGAATGATGGATAAGGTCCCAGAAATTAGATAGATAGATAGATAGATAGATAGATAGATAGATAGATAGATAGATAGATATAAATTTGAGAAGAAAATTTCAAATTTGAATTATCTGTCATTATTCAATTAAAAGAGGGCTGGAGAGATGGCTTAGTGGTTAAGCACTTGCCTGTGAAGCCTAAGGATCCCAGTTCAAGGCTCGATTCCCCAGAACCCATGTTATCCAGATGAACAAGGGGGCGCACACATCTGGAGTTCGTTTGCAGTGGCTGGAAGCCCTGATGCGCCCATTCATTCCCTCTCTCTCTCTCTCCTCTCTCTCTCTCTCTCTCTCTCTCTCCCTCTCTCTCTTTCTCTCCCTCTTTCTCTCTGTCGCTCTCAAATAAATAAATAAAAATAAACAAAAATTTAAAAATACAATTACTCATAAATATACAAAATATCTATGTAAAATATTTATGTGTTTATTTAGTTGACACTTTTTTTTCATTTTTATTTATTTATTTTTGGTTTTTCAAGGTAAGGTCTCATTCTAGCTCAGGCTGACCTGGAATTCACTATGGAGTCTCAGGGTGGCCAGGAACTCATGGTGATCCTCCTACCTCTGCCTCTCGAGTGCTGGGATTAAAGGCATGTGCCACCACTCCCGGCTTAATTATCACTTAAAAAAAAAAGTTTGTTGTTTGTTTTTATTTGAGAGAGTCAGACAGACAGAGAAAGAGGCAGAGAGAGCGAAAGAGGGAGAAAGAGAGAGAATGGGCTCACCAGTGCCTCCAGCCACTGCAAACGAACTCCAGACGTGTGTGCCCCCTTGTGCATCTGGCTAAGGTGGGTCCTGGGGATTGAGGCTCAAACCAGTGTCCTTGGGCTTCACAGGCAAGTGCTTAACTGCTAAGCCATCTCTCCAGCCCTGGTTATCACTTTCTATGTTTACATTTTCTAACCTAGCTTTTGACAAAGCTTTCCAAAACATGATTAAGACTGCAGCCATTTTAAGATGAAGTTCTCTTATGTTCAGTAGTCTGAAAGAAACCATACCTGTAAAATAACTGCCATATTTTTCCTGTCACCATTGTGGTGGGGGGGGGGACTATTCTGAGAGTTAATGTTGATGTCTAATTGAATCTTAGCCTTTTATATTTTGGAACTCTGAAGATCCCACTCTCTTTGGGCTTAAATGCTTCTTTCTGAAAGAATGTAAAAAATCCTGTGTCCTATATGATCCAGTAGGAATGGTGACATATTTCCTAATTTGGAACATGATATTATATGTCAGGTATGATCAAGGATCTTTATAATATGTTGCAAATTTGCAAATTACAATGAGACCATCTTAATATATATATATAAATAAAATACCAATTAGTTATATCATTTACAGATTTATATCTGGAAGAACACAATTAGGACTGGTGGCCTAGACACTGTGATTTAGATTCTGCTTACCGTTGTTTATATTTAAATTCATATAAACAAAGATTGGCTTGGGTTCAGCTTCTGCAGTACCATGTAGCCACATATCACAGATGTAGCCTAGTAAATTACATTCATGATGCCATATTTAATAACTGAAAATTCACATTTTACTACAATTGCATTTGTCACTGCTGAAAAACAAACTAGCATGTGGAATGTTTTATTACAATGACTGCATTCTCGTGAGAAATGATTAAGTCACTACAAGAGAGAAGTAAGGCCAAAAGACCACATTCACCATAACGCACATATTAATCACACATAAATAATACAGGTGTCTTACAGTAAGCCACACTCCTCTAAAATATAGATTATACATCCTAGGGGCAAATAGTAGCACAACAGACTTGAAATAAATCCCTCAAGCCATGGTGGCCAAAGGAAATCATTTATATAATGACAGCTCAATATACTTTTTGGGTATGCATAACAAATGAAAATATTTACACCAATATAAGAGGAAAAGAAAAATTAAATCTGACTAATCGACCTGTTCAAAGTATGATTTTTAATTTCAAGGAATTTTATAACTACTCCAAATAATAAATATGCTACATACAACTCTATGGTTTCCATTCATTTTTAATTATTTCACAGTAGCTGGAAAAATAAAGCAGCCTCAAACTCTAAGAGAACACTCCCTGTTATACAAGCACCTCATCTGGAGGGAATGGGAAGGAGGACTGTCTGCCAACCCTAAGTGTGCAGAGTGACAATACAGGAAGAGCACAAAGGAAGTGGAATGGGGACTTCTGGGGAGAGGTTCAAGGTGGTAGGGGTGGATATTTGCACAATTTGCACTTAAAAAATTTTTGTTCATTTTTATTTATTTATTTGAGAGTGACAGAGAGAGAAAGAGGCAGATAGAGAGAGAGGGAGAGAGAATGGGTGCGCCAGAGCTTCCAGCCACTGCAAACGAACTCCAGCCAGCGTGCGCCCACTTGTGCATCTGGCTAAGGTGGGTCCAGGAGAATCGAGCCTCGAACTAGGGTCCTTAGGCTTAATAGGCAAGCACTTAACTGCTAAGCCATCTCTCCAGCCCAACACAATTTGCACTTTTGTACTTATGTATTTTTTTAAAATGTAGTTTTTTAAAAAGCTATAAGGGATATCAGCCAAAAGCAGGAGTTTATCTTAGAAATATATTTCATTCCTGTTTTTCTTCTAGAATTTATTATGTATTTGTACACTTGCACCACTTGGTTAGATAATAAGGAGACAGGAATTGTCAATGGGTCAGCCCCTTTGCCTTAAAGAGTTAAAAGCTCAGAGATTTTATCTGATAAATACAAAATCAGGAATATAGTATACACAATCAAAAATCAAACATGGCAGTGGATGAAGTCAGTTATTTCATGTCAAAATCTAATTTTAGTACACTCATAGAGGTCAGTATACAGAGAGATGCTGGGATTGATTTGTTAACATATTCAGATGGGTGGGGATTCACAAAGATGCCGTGAATGGATTGTGAGCTTTTGCTTGGAATTCAGATGCTCCAATAGTGTAGAGTTCCAAAATGGAAATATACAATTCTAAGATTGGCAATGAGTATTAAATGATTTACAAAACCTACCAAAGTATAAATCAAGGTTCCTTAGGCTTTTCATAACCATGAAATGAGTTATTTATAAACAAAAGGGTCCTTTTATTGTTCCATCATCAAATAACCAGTCAATGAACAAGCTCTACTTGTTCCACCTGTTTTAGGAGTACAGCACCCTATTGCTTGCAATGACAGGTCCCTCAAAATGTATTCTAGATCTTTCCTTTATTTTACTTATTGTTTTAGCAACAATTTTGAAACTTAATTATACTCTATGGCTCCAACATCATCAATTTTTCCCTGCCTCCAATATAATTTCCAGCAGGAAACAAAAATTAGCTTAATCCTATCTTTTAAGAAAAAAGAGAAAGGAAGTGAGAAAAGGAGGAAGGGAGGGAGGAAGAACAAGAAGAAGGGAAAAAGGTCAATAAATGAGATGGATGGGAGGGAAGGTAATTATTTTTCTAGCCCAGATTCTGTCATATACTGTCCTTCACATTGACATTTCCTGAAATGATAGTCTATATTCACCTTCTCTGCCTCTTGGCCTACTGTTCTTAGTTCACTCTAAAATGATTAAAATGATCATAATAACATTCTCACAGTATTACTAAGTCTTCTCTTGTCAAGGACAGTGTAATTAAGCTCAACTTCTCAATGTTGAAAAACTTGCAAACATTGCCATATACCTCCTAAGTCTTCAGACACACACCTTCTACTTACTTGATCTTACAATACCTCAATTCCAGCTCCTCCTTTAAAAATATAAGAATATTGGAAATTTAATATCTGAATATACTGAAAATTACATTGGTCATACTCCCATCTGTCTTCTTTTATCTTCTCTTGTCCACCCCCACACCCATGTGACTCACTATGCAGTCATGAATGCATCAGTCAGTTCCTATGGAGATAAAAATATATCATAGCATGCCTTCCAACCCTTAGGTTCTTACATTCTTCCCATCTCCTCTTTTGCAATGTTTCCTGAGTCTTGGAGGGCACATTAGAAGTTTCCTTTAATGTTGAGCTCTCAGCAATCTCTGATTTTCTGCTTTGATAAGTTTTTTTATTATTATTATCATTATTATTATTATATTAAATAAAGTGAGAGAGACAGAGAAAGAGAGAGAACCGGGGTGCCAAGGCCTCAACCACTGCAATCCAACTCCAGATGATTGCTCCACCTAGAGGACAGGTACAACCTTGTTCTTGCCTCATGTTTGTGCTTCTGGCTTATGTGGGATCTGGAGAGAACATGGGTCCTTAAGCTTTATAGGCAAGCAACTTAACTGCTAAGCCATTTGATGAGTTTTGAGTCTCCAGTATCTACCAGCCTCCCCTTGTAGGGAGTTCTCTGGCAAGCACTGAGAGCAGCACTTACATTTAATCTACCACTTCCTTTGTAATGATTTCTGGACCATGGCTGGTGTGATAGAGATGGCTCATCTCATGTTAGGCAATCAGGTTTCTCTTCTTATAATTGTGATGGGTCTTGGGTCTACTCAGCATTCTTTGTTATATGTAAAAAGTAGGTTCTTGAGATGCAGAGATGGCTAAGCAGTTGATGTGTTTGCCTACCAAGTCTCAAGACACCAGTTCGATTTCCCAGTGCCCACATAAAGCCTGATGCAGAAAGGGGCACATGTATCTAGAGTTCATTTGTAGTGACTAGAGGCCCTGGTTTGCCCAATCTCTCCCTCTCTCTCTCTCTATTCCCTTGCAAATAAGTAAATAAAATATTTTAAAACATGTTTTTTAACCAAGAATGAGAGCCTCATGGATCAAAGGTGATAAACATATACATTTATAGGGCTTTTAAAAGGACATAACCTTTCCAAAGGCTAGTGTAAGCTTTCCTCTAGAGTCTATGACCTTCTAAGCTATACGCGCCTGGCTTGGTTCTCAGTACCAGACATCAATTCCCTCCCACTGAGTGGACCTAATATTCATTCACGGAGCAGTTGAATACCCCCATTAGTTATGTGCTACAATGGCCCAGTGCATACATTTTGCCTAGCTGGGTGATTTTGTAGCTTATGAGATCCACTGATTGTTCACATTATTGATGAATTGTATCCCCTGGTATTATGATAGCTCACATAGTGCTTTCTAGAATTATGACAACTAGTTCTAGCTAATTTCTAATGTTTGTTTAATTAAGCATATACTTTTTATGGACACATCATGTTTTCATGATGTACTATCATACTAGGGCTGGAGACATGGCTTGGTGTTTAAGAAGTTTGCCTGTGAAGCCTAGGGCATGTTTGACTCTCCAGATCCCGCTCTAGCCACAATCATCTGAAGTTTGATTTTAGTGTCTGAGGCCCTAGCATACCAATTCTGTCCCTCCTTCTCTATCCCACTCTCTCTATTTCTCTCACTGTATAAAATAAAAATTTCAAAAAAGATTATTCCAGTACTATACTGTAGATCATATATATATATATATATATATATATATATATATATATATATAAATAATTTCTTAGGATTTTTTGCCAATTTAAATTGATTTCATGACCTTTGTCTATGAGTAAATGACTCAATAAAGTAAGCATATGTGTTTTTAGATACTTTACTCAATAAAAATGAATCAAAAATTATTATATTTTTATCATGATAATTGCCACAAAATGAATATATCTTGTTTGTTTTGACCTGAAACTTCCTGGTTAACCAAGCTCATGATAGTGCACAACCATAATCAAGCACTGAAAAGGCTGACATAGGATTACTGAGAGTTTGAGATGAACCATTGTGCTATATAGGAAGAGCCTGTATAGAAAGAAGGGAGGAGAGAGAGAAAGATCATTGCTTTTCATTCAGATTCTAAGATAAATCAAAAGATTTTGATGGGCTCCTCAAAGCATTGTGACCCAAATACAGTGTCTATGGCACTGATATACAAATTGTCCTTGATCATATAAAGACAACGAAATATATTGGGTGCAATTTGTCTCCAAAGAGGTAAAAGATTCTTCAAACAAAGTCCTATATTTGTATTTCAGAGATTTCATGAACTTTTAATTTCATGTCACTAAATAATCATTCAGAAAAAAATTAGAACACTGTGAACATGTGAGACTGAAACACAGAACACAGTGAACATGTGAGACTGAAACACAGAACACAGTGAACATGTGAGACTGAAACACTGAACATTGTGAGCATGTGAGACAGAAACATTGAACATTGTGAGCATGTGAGACTGAAACACTGAACACAGTGAACATGTGAGACTGAAACACTGAGTGCAGTGAACATGTGAGACTGAAACACTGAACACTGTGAACATGTGAGACTGAAACACTGAACACAGTGAACATGTGAGACTGAAACACTGAACATCGTGAACATGTGAGACTGAAACACTGAACACTGTGAACATGTGAGACTGAAACACTGAACATCGTGAACATGTGAGACTGAAACACTGAACACTGTGAACATGTGAGACTGAAACACTGAACACTGTGAACATGTGAGACTGAAACACTGAATGCAGTGAACATGTGAGACTGAAACACTGAACATTGTGAGCATGTGAGACTGAAACACTGAACACAGTGAACATGTGAGACTGAAACACTGAACATCGTGAACTTGTGAGACTGAAACACTGAACACTGTGAAAATGTGAGACAGAAACACTGAACACAGTGAACATGTGAGACAGAAACACTGAACACAGTGAACATGTGAGACTGAAAGACTGAATGCAGTGAACATGTGAGACAGAAACATTGAACATTGTGAGCATGTGAGACTGAAAGACTGAATGCAGTGAACATGTGAGACAGAAACATTGAACATTGTGAGCATGTGAGACTGAAACACTGAATGCAGTGAACATGTGAGACTGAAACACTGAACATTGTGAGCATGTGAGACTGAAACACTGAACATTGTGAGCATGTGAGACTGAAACACTGAACACAGTGAACATGTGAGACTGAAACACTGAACACTGTGAACATGTGAGATGAGTGTGAAACAGTGAACACTGTTAACATATGATACTGAAACACTGGCTGACTGCCCAGGTTACTAGAGGAGTTCAACTCAATATATTTCTTTCACCAAATACATGCAAAACTTTTCAATAGCCAAATGTCCTCACATTTCATATTACCAAACACGTGTATCCATAAAAGCACCCACTAACTATCTTATACACTTCTATAAAAATTTGGAAGGAGGGCTGGAGAAATGTCTCAGTGGTTAAGGTGCTTGCCTGCAAGCCTAACAAGCCAGGTTTGATTCCCCAGTATCCAGTTAAAGCCAGATGTCCAAAGTAGTACATGTAGCTTGAGTTCATTTGCAGTGGGTAGAGACCCTCGTGTGCCTGTTGTCCCTCCCTTCCTTCCCCCTTGCAAATAAATAAATAGAAATATTTTTAATACTGAAAAAATATTATAATATAAATTAATAAAACAAAATTGTTATTTTAATGCCTAACTTTGTCCTCTTTTTGCAAATATCAAGACAGAAGATTTTTTTTTTTTTTTTTTTTTTTTGGTTTTTCAAGGTAGGGTCTCACTCTGGCTCAGGCTGACCTGGAATTCACTATGTAGTCTCAGGGTGGCCTCGAACTCTTGGAGATCCTCCTACCTCTGCCTCCCGAGGGCTGGGATTAAAGGTGTGCGCCACCACGCCCGGCCAAGACAGAAGATTTTTTTTTTTGAATTTATTTATTTGAGAGTGACAGACACAGAGAGAAAGACAGAAGAAGAGAGAGAGAATGGGCGCGCCAGGGCTTCCAGCCTCTGCAAGTGAACTCCAGACACGTGCACCCCCTTGTGCATCTGGCTAATGTGGGACCTGGGGAACCGAGCCTCGAACCGGAGTCCTTAGGCTTCATAGGCAAGCACTTAACCGCTAAGCCATCTCTCCAGCCCAAGACAGAAGATTTTTATTCAAGTTTTTGAGGGAGGATCTCACTCTAGTCCAGGCTGACCTGGAATCACTATGTAGTTTCAGGGTGCCCTCAAACTCATGCCTATCTTCTCATTGCTGCCTCCTGAGTACTGGGATTAAAGGTATGTGCCACCATGCCCAGTTTCTTTAGCTGCATTTTTCTTTTTTAAAATATTTTATTTATTTATTGAAAAAGCAGAGAGAGAGAGAGAGAGAGAGAGAGAGAGAGAGAATGGGTGTTCCAGGGCCTAAAGCCACTGAAAATTAACTTCATATGCATGTGCCACCTTGTGCATCTAGCTTACATGGGCACTTGGGCCTTGAACCTGGGTCCTTGGTCTTTGCAGGCACCTTAACCACTAAGCCATTTCTCCAGCCCTCAGACAATTTTTATGTACTATTTCGTACTTGCTTCCCTCAACTTCACCTAAGATGAATGTGCCTCACATTTCCTCAACAATGATGCCTGCTGCCCCAGCATCCTCTGTGTGTCTTGGGACTCTAAGAAGGATGATAGTTCATAGCCATTCCCTCTATCAGGACTGTAGAATTGATCATTTCTTCAATTCTGTTGATATTCTTGCCAAAGAAGCTATCTTAACAACAGATAAATTCCAGATTAAGTTCCGGAAGATTAAGCCTGACTCAACAAACTCTAAGACCAGAGTGACCATTTGCTTCCCTTTGTTAAAGGCTCAATATATGTCCCCCACTCTGTTCTCAACCTATAACTCCTTTACACTTTCTTTTGTAGACTTTCTTCACTAGCCTACTTCTGTTCACCACACTTTGTCTCTCTTCCCTTCTTCTGCTTTAGAGGACATGTTTCACCCATGCCAGGCTCAGTCTCAGAGCTAAAGTCCTGAGAGCCGGTCAGTCATGGCAACATCCTAAAGAGCTCTGCTCAGCCTCAGTCCATATTGCAAAGGGATGTCAGCTTTTACATGATTTAATTCATGCTTTTCTCAACATTGCCAACACACACTGGAGATGGAGAATGTAGGTATCTAGCTATTTCAGAAATTTGTGTTCAAAATATGTCTCTTTTTTGGCTGTGTTTGTATTTGAACCAAGGATCACAAGCATGTAAGTCAAACACTATACCACTGAGCTACATCCCCAGTTCTTAAAAGTATGTCTTGTTCTACCTTCTGGAATATTGGTGGAGCTTCATGAAACATTTTCTTAACTTGATATTCAATTGTCCTAGCAAGTGATAATTTTTAAATATTTTATAAATAATTTATATTCCAATATAGATAAAATTTGAAAATAAGTTTTAATAAAGAGAATGGTGATATGAGAATATAGTTCAGTGGTAGAGCACTTGCCTAGCATGTAAGAGACCCTAAATTTAATCCTCAATCCTTCAAAAACAATAAATAAAATCAATTAAAATTGGGGATAATAGAGGAAAGATTAGAAGCTTTGGGATGGAGGAAGGGAAAAAGGTGCTTTACAAAAAAAAAAAGTTACTAGCATTCTTAGTCATGCCTGCTTCACGGCTGAATAAATCTTTTCCTACTAGAATCAGTTTTGAATGTAGCTGAAACATATTTCATATTGTGGAGGCATTACAGTGCCGTGCTTAAAAAAAAAGTTCTCCAGTCATGTCTTGTGGTATACTGCTATAGTCCTAGACACACAGCACATGGAGAACTAAGTATAGTTTGAACCCACAAGTTCAAATACCGACTAGCTAGCATAGCAAAACCCATTTCAAGAATGAGATGTTTTCTAAAGGCTCTCAGGCTTGTAAATGTTTATATTTCTCTGCTATTTACTTACATTAAAGCCATGTACTCCTGAAGCTGGGCATGACAGTATACACCTGTCATGCCAGCTCTTGGGAGGGAAGACTGGCAACACTTCCTAGACAGTTAGACTAGTGTCCTCCATGGCCTCTGAGTTCAATAAGAAACCCTATGTCAACAATTGAGGTAAAGAGATATCAAGGAAGATTCCTGGTGACAATCTCTAGCCTCTAGATGCACAAACATCCTCCTACACACACACACTATCTAAAAACAACACACAGAGTAAAAGAGAGAGAACCTTCAGAGACTACTGCAGGAACATGTTTAAGCCTTACTTGTTTAATCTATATAGTTATACCATTATTGCAAACTTAAGAAAATGTCATGCTTGTAGTGCCTAGCATATCCTACATTCAGTAATGTAATTAAGACCCTTCTCTTTGCCAGTTTTCAAATAAGATGAGGCGAACAAATATATCAACATTACAAAAAGCAAAACTTTAGAGCAATTAACAAGGCAAAGACTTTTACTAAAGACAGGAATTGTGGAGTAAAGTTTCCCCAGTCCTCACCTGTACAACTGAATACTTCTTTTTTTGTTCTTGTTGTTCCTTCTCTACAGGTCTGTGAAATTTTATGCATGCGTGCATGCTCAAGTGTATGTGCATGTGTATGCATGTGCTTGTAAATGCCAATAGGCATGCTCAGGTTGAATCTTCAGGATTGCCATCTAACTTTTAAAGACAGTCTCTCATTATTGCTTCCAGAAAATTATGCAACATTATGGAAGAGAAGAGCTACCTCCATTGGTTTTATTTGGCCCTAGCCATCAGAAGCACACTGTGCTGGAAGACAGTGAGAACCTTAGGTTCCCTGTGCAACAAGAAGTTCTAGAGTTCAGTGTGTCCCTCTTTTAGTGGAACCATTTTCGGTTCTTTCAAATCTTCTCTATTCTTTGATTTCCAAAACCAGGTAGAGTCCTTTCTCGACGCGCACTGTGGTTCATAGAGACCGTGCTGCCTGTGTCTGCAGTTGATCTCCCCACCACCTGCACGTTATTCCATACTCACTACAGGTGCTTACATTTAACCAATTTTATGCTTTACAGAAGGGCAAGCTTAGTTCTCTCTCTCTTTTTGAATTCCAAATCTTTCCCCATTGTTGCTATATGTTCTCCAGTACACATGGAAGTATTTGAAAAGGAAAATCTTTGGATGCTTATGTGATACCTTGACTTTGGGGAAATAAATGGCCTCAATATTGAATCCCAGAGTTTCTGATGGGTAGGGAAGTGTAGTTCACTCTAAGGCAGCCTTCTGTATTTCATATTTCATTTCTTACTCATTCTTATGTATGATCCCATGAAACAAATAATTCATAGTCCTGACTTCCTCTCACATTGAGTCATATGATAAAATAAAAATAGTACATATTGTTTATCCTTCATTTGAAAAGCAGCATCATGCAATTTGTAAAGAATTATGGGAAATCAAAAGTTTATCATGCCTTTAATTCCAGCACTTTGGAGGCTAAGGAAGGAGGTTCACTGTGAGTTTGAGGCCAACCATAGAGTACATAGTGAATTCCAGGCAATCCCATACTAGAGCAAGACTCTTCCTGAAAAGGCCAAAAGAAAAAAAAAAAAGTCTTATTTCTGATTTTCTTCTGGCATTATCATACAGAGTCATAAATATTTAGCAGACAAAAGAAAGCATGAGTCCCATATTCAAACATCTTGGCATGGATCAACATGACAATGACGTGAGTTGGACACATGAGTCCTGGTACCTTGCTCTCTGCTACTACCATGTGTGTAGCATGATACCACTTTCTTAAAGTACTCGCTGCACAAGTCAGCTACCATTCCTTTAGACTTTGACTCAAAATTTTGTCTGTCTAAGCTTTATGCAGTTTTAAATATAACTGACTGCTCAATGGATATTTCTTGAAAAGTATTCTGATAAGCTGCTGTTAGGTTTTATAGACATTGAGTCAATGGTTAAGGTAACAAGAAAGTGTAGAAATAACCACAGGCTCCCAAGCCCCACATTATTGATGTGATGGTATAGACAAGTTTGCCCTTGCAATTCATGAGTAGTGTTGCAGTGGGTGACTTGCCAAATGGGCACTACCATCTGCACTGCCAGACATATGCTTGGCATTCATTGATTTCAAATTCCTAAGAAGCTGGCAGAGCACCACAGGTGCCATGGAATAGCTGGTGCACCTCAAATTCATAGTGTGCTCAATGTTCAAGGAGTTAATTAAAAATACTCTCCAGATTCACACATTTTCACAGAGTAGATCAAAAGAGGGTTTGGAAGTACAAGCCTAAAGTAAATAAGACCAACTGCTGATTTTTCAATTAGGTTATGTTTCAGGGATACAAAATTACATATTCCTTTCCTATGTGCATCCCCTGCACTTTTTAAACATAGTGCAACCCATTATTAAGCTATTAATCACCTCTTCCAATTAATTATGAGAAAATGACCCAGGTTTTAGTAGTAGTGTTGCAATTGAAAAGCTCTTTGATATTGGGCAAAAAAAAAAAAAAAAAAAAAAAAAAAAGTTACAGGCAATAGTAATTTGATACAGTGAGGCTATTAGGTGCTGTTTAGAATCTCAATTACTCTAAAGATAGATAATTACAAATAAAACAAAGTCATTCTCCTGCATTAGCAAGTGCTTCTTTTTTTCCTTTAAAAAATATGAGTGATTTTTTTTCAATTACGAAATATAATTTCCATGTGAAAAATCAACCTTAACAGTATGAAGTATAGCTAGAAGTATAGCTACAAGTGTTTTTATGAAAGAGAATAAATAATTTCCTGAACTCTGACTGTTCAAACTAATTGACTTACTATATAGTGTGCGGTTGTCTTTATGCTCTCGGGATGTGGGAACCCTTCAGGAAAGAGCTAAGTGCTGTTCTATAACTGTAACAGCTGAAGTACACCTCTCCTTCCTTCAAGGACAGGGTTTTTTGGAGCCTAAACATAATAAAGAAAGAAAATCTCCTTTGAGGACTGGTTGAAATCAACTGAATACTGCTGAACCCCTGGGTTTATGGAATATGTACTTTTACTGCTTTACTGTTCCTGGGAAGTTAATAGTGTGGGGTGCTTTTCCTTTTAATCATATTCCTTTCATAGTAAAATATTTATTCAAGCAAATGTAAAGTACTTGTCAAAATATGAGAATATGAAATCCCATTTTTAGGTTTCTTAAACACAGCAGTGATACAAAATATAAAGTGATGTATTTTCCCCTAGGGCTAGTTTTTAAATTCAAGAAATTACTAAATATGTTTTTGTTTTATTTTTTCTTCTACCTTTTGGTTGCTATATAAATTAGTAAATATAATGAATGAAGTTCCTCAGCTGCAATGGATTTCAACATTGAACAACCAGCTTCATAAAAAGCTATACAGAAAAACAAATAATGAAAAAAAAAACACAAATAGTGAAATGGTTCTATTTAGATGTTTCCTGAACAGGAGAGAATGAACAGATTCAGCAATGCCTTCAGTAGGAACTTGGTTCACAAAGTAAAATAAGTATGAACACATTTTCATGTGTGTGCACCTACAAGGCTGGCGGGGGGGGGGGGGTGAAGGGAAGGATATGCATGAGAGGACTGCAGGTTCAAGGTTTGTTGTGCACCCTGTAGATCCCTGGCTCTCAGAGAAAAATCATATCTTCCCTTGGTTCGCCCACCCTTTGTTTATACTGCTGTTGATTTGAGATGATGGTATGGTCATTTTTTTTTTCCTAAATGCCGCTTTACCCTTAGGAATAGTTCTATTAAAGCATTATGCATGAAAATGTAATGCATGAAGAGCATCTTTCCTTTATACAGGATGAGGATGTGACTCACCAATGCCATTGTTTGGCCCAAGTGCCTATTTAACTCCATGTGCTGACTACAATCAGAAACAGAAAAAAAAAAAAAGAGAAGTTTCAACACGTTCAAAGGAGATGAATCAAACATGCTTTCCTTACATGTCAGATGTCTGGAGAATATCTGGGAATGAGGTTAATTGGTTGAAGAAACAGGATTTCTCCACTTTCAGTTGCTCATGTTTTTCAGATTAAGTCTCCACAATTTCCCTAACGGAATTTATTAGTTTTCCCAGGTAAACTTTTCCCATATATATATAAATATATAAATATATAAAGATATAAAGATATTAGTAGCATGGGCTGGAGAGATGGCTTAGCGGTTAAAGCGCTTGCCTGTGAAGCCTAAGGATCCCGGTTGGAGGCTCGGTTCCCCAGGTCCCATGTTAGCCAGATGCACAAGGGGGCGCACGTGTCTGGAGTTCGTTTGCAGAGGCTGGAAGCCCTGGCGCGCCCATTCCCTCTCTCTCCCTCTATCTGTCTTTCTCTCTGTGTCTGTTGCTCTCAAATAAATAAATAAATTTAAAAAATATTTAAAAAAAAGATATTAGTAGCATATTGTTGCAGTCAGGTTCACAGCTTGTGGGGGGAGGGAGTTTATTTTAGCTTACAAGACTCTAGGGGAAGCTCCATGATGGAAAGGAGAAATGATGTCATGAGCACAGGGTGGACATCATCTCCTGGCCAAAATTAGATGAAAAACAGCAACAAAAGAGGGTGCCAAACACTGGCAAGAAGAAGCTGGCTATAACATCTACAAGCCTGCTCCGAACCATACACTGCCTCCAGGAGGCTTTGATTCCAAATTGCCATTAGCGGGGCCGGCACTCAGAACACCTGGGATAATGGGGACACCTGAATCAAACCACCACATTTTACCCCTGGCCCTGATAAACTGAACCACACATGATATAAAACACAGCTTTAAATGCTGTTCACTTGTCCCCGTAATCCAAGGTCTTTTAACTGAGCAGTAATGCCTAGAAAAAAAAAAAAAAAAAAAAAAAAAAATATATATATATATATATATATATATATATATAGTACAGAATAAACATTTACACAGCAAAAGATGGCACAGGTATTGGGGCAGATCAAAGAAACCTTCAATCAACCCAAGATTTAAGCAGGACAAACTCAAATTCTATATGTCAAAGTCCAACAACTCTAGTCAGTCACAGGTCTCCAAACCTGATCCTTGTAACCAGTGACAAGCATCTATAACTCCAATACTGCCTCTCCAGCTAGGTTACTCACAGTCCAAGAAAACATCTGGAATAGGCAGCTCTCCTTGGCACCCTTCCCATAATCCTGGCACCTCCACTGGGTCTCCATTGCAACCCAAGGTTCATCTTCATGGCTCTACCAGACCTCAATGCAACTAACCAGCAAACCTGCTTCACACTGCCCATGGCCATTTCCAAAATACAAAATCATGTTGCAAATCCAATGACCCTCTCTTTTCTCCATTTCTTATACTCCATAATACCAGGAAGGCTGCCAATTTGTTAATCCACAGGGAAATAAAGTGGAATTTGAAGAATAGGGTCCTCCAGCATTTAGGACCCTTCAAAAGACTTTGAATTCCTCCTGTTATTCCAACACAGGTCAGCTGGCCCAATCTCAAAGCTTGTAATCTCTCAATTGCAGCTGGACAGGCAGCAGTTTTAGCCTAAAGGTTTCATTTTTTTCTGTACTATATCTCTCTGCTCACGCCAGTCCATTTCTACACAATGCAACCTTGCACAAGTTCTCAGGAAATGGGTATAACAGCAAGCTTCTCACACAAACTGCTTCTAGCCCAGACCAGGCAAAGCTCTTTATTCCCCTTACAAACCAAACCTTAGAGTCCATAGTTCTTACTGCATTCAGGTCTTTCAACTGTGACCAGAATAGTCCATTGAGCTATATTTACAGCAGTGCAAAGCATCTCTTAGGCCAAGGTTTCCAATCCTTTCACATTCCTCTCAAAATTAGCTCCAAAAGGCCAAAAGCCACATAGTCACGTGCTTAGCAGCAAGAATACCATTTCTCAGTATCAACTTCACTGTTGAAGTCAAATTTGCTTTGCTGGCAGAAAATACCTAACTGAGAGCATTTTGGCTTACAGACTCAAGGTCTCCATGATGAAGCTCCATGATGGCAGAGGCAAAAGATGACATGAAAAGAGGGTGGACTTCACCTTCTCACCAACATCAGATGGACAATAGCAACAGAAGTATGTGCCAAACACTGGCAAGAGGAATCTGGCTATAATAAGCATAACCCCACCCTCATAATACTTGGCTAAGGGGGTTTAATTCCCAAATTTCCATCAGATGGGGACATAGCATTCATAAGACCTAAGTTTATGGGGGACACATGAATCAAACCATCACCTATGTCATAAAGTAAAGCAGCAGATCTCTGTTCCAAGGTTAGAAAGGGAGTGACTAAGTGATTCAAAACTTAAAATCAAATATTGAAAGTTGAGTAGTCTTCATATGGAATCAACAGTTTTAGAGTATACAGGCCTTTATTAAACATGAAAAAAAATGAATTCGTTTGTTGGGACAAAAGAAGACAAAGTTTTATTTTGAAATAGGTAATTTTATTCAACAGGCCTTAAGTATTTTCTTAATGATCACTGGATACAGTGGACATGGGAGCATGAAACACTGTGTGCATTTGTCATTCAGTTGTTTTAAATCTAACAATAAATGTTAACATATATATATATATGCTTTCCTTATTATTACACCTTGTAGGTAAAGGTTAACTCAGTCAGTAGAGCACACTGAGCTGCTCATAGTCCATCATGCTTGATCTGTTGGACTGGCCACACTAATCATTGCACTACTTTCTGTCCAAATCAGCATCAAGAATCTTGCAGATACAAATGAAACACTAATGAATCTCTCTAAGTCTCAGTTGGACTGCCTTCATGCTTGCAAATAAAATTAGAGAGATAAAAAACACATTTATTTCCTAAGTACATTTACTACTTACTAACCTAAACTGTTAGCTCCCATGGGCAAGTACATAATGAAGTGTATAATAAACATACCCTTGTATATCTAAGGCAAGCCAAACTGAAACTATCTCACGTCTAATGTTATTTTTCTTTTTTCTTGATTAGGCAAACAAATGCATGCATATAAAGCCCAAAGTGGGGATACAGCCCATGGGAATCTGAGGATGAAGAGGAGAAAGTGGAATGGCAAAACAGAACACTGAAACTCATCTAAGATAATATTGAAAGATTTTACTTTTGCATACACGGTTAAGACTTATGTGGCATAATAATATGAAAGTTCTTTACAATGTTATACTGACAAGACCCCTCCAATATCCAAAATTGTTAATCAGAAAGAAGAGACAAAGAAAAAAGCATTCATTTTTACTATATGTTGTAGTGCTGACTCATAACTCTTTAAAAAAAAATTATTTGCTATTTTCCTTTTCAAATAAAGGTCTCAGGCTGGGCATGGTGGTGCACATCTTTAATCCCAGCATTTAGGAGTCAGAGGTAGGAGGATCGCCTTGAGTTCAAGGCCACCCTGAGACTACATAGTGAATTCTAGATCAGCCTGAGCTAGAGTGAGACCCTTCCTCGAAAAACCAAAAAAAAAAAAAAAAAAAGAATTCTAATAGATATCCAGGTCAGCCTTGAACTCATGATCCTCTTGTCTCAGTTTTCTGAGTAGTTGGTACAATGAGTATGTGTATCACACCCAATTTACCATCTTTTTAAAAAATATTTTGCCAAAATTTGAAAACAAATCCTGCTATTTTCACATAGCTATAAGGAAATGTGACTTCCTTGTTTGTTCCATCAATCTGTCCTCTGTGATACAGGGAACTTATATCACTGCTGTATTCAGAATGAATTGCATTAAGTGAACCAAAGTGAGTTCTCTCACAAGTCTGAGGGTCTGAGCAGCTTTAGAGTTCTGCCTCAAGTAAATGCTTCTTCTAAAATCACTTAACTGAATTCCATCTTTGTATTTGAACATGTGCTGCTGCCCACACATCATTGAAGCAGAAGAAGAACTAATGGAGCATTGCCATGTTTCATAATAAAAGACCACAGATGTGTGTATGTGTGTGTGTGTGTGTGTGTGTGTATGGTCTGTACACACATTGCTTGCCCTCTCTCTCTCTCTCTCTCTCTCTCTCTCTCTCTCTCTCTCTCTCTCTCTCTCTCTCCTCTCTCATTCATACCATGTGGTTTTAAAGCACAGTTCCATGGCAGACTCAAAGGAAAATTAGAAATGCCAGGAGAAAAGAGTTCTATTATTTCAATAAATTTTATATATCGTCTTAGAATTTTGAGAATGAAGACAAGGAGATTTTTGAAAGCCTCATTTTATCTACCTATTTCTTCATTCCAAAGGAAAACGGCAGCCCTGTGTGTGGATGGCTACTCCTGACTTCCTAGCATCCTAATATGTTCTAAAGCCCTTTATAAGATCTGATGCCCAACTGAGTACTTCCTTTCACTATTAACTCCTTAACCCATGAATATTTAACGCAAACAAAGTTTAAACCCCTGACTCTTTTCACAGTTAGTATCTATAATCCTTTTTTCCAGACTAGGTATTTCTAAATCGTGTTAAATCTTTCATCTTCCTTCTGGTCAATTTCAAGGTATTTATTGAATCAAATGCAATTTTTTTTATACCAGCTTTTTTTTTTCTTTCTTTCTTTCTTTCTTTTTTGCTTATAGACACTTCTACTGGCTTACTATGACCTCTTCAAATTAGGTAACTATTGTGAATGCAGTGTTATGTCTAGGCAACAATCTTTATGTGAATCACATGTCTATTTCTAATGCATTGGCTAACTTAAATTAGTTCTAAAACATAAAGGCTTTATTCTTTGAAAAAAATGTTTTAATATTTCCATTTCAGAAAACAATCTACACTTGACTTTCAATAATCATTAAAAATTCAATTAATAAATATTTGCAATTGAGTATTACATATTCTTCTGATAAATACATAGAGAAATTCACTGAAAACAAAAGAATTGAATTCTAAGTGCAATGATCCTATAATACCACTTATTCCCACCTTTAATGATTTCATTTCCTAGGTAGTTATAGATCACCAAACTCACTTTGTTATTTATTTTTCTTAAAGAGTAAAACCAGAGGAAAGGTGAAGAGAAAGAACAGTTAACCTCTAGTGACCAAAGGTGCTCTTGATCTGTTATTTTGTATTCTATATTCTTCAAAAGAGCAATATAAACAGAATTATTTATGCCCAGCAAAATGTTGCTTAATTACTTATGCACCGCTGTTTGCTTGTATTTTAAGCTCTCTCTACCACCCACAGGCAGACGTTAAACAGCTGCTAAAAGCTAGCTTTAGTCTTGCCTGTTTGAAATTAGCATACTTGAGCTTTGAAAAAACTTTGTTACCAATTTACATATGCATAGAGACTGATATTTAGACTCACCATATGATATGTCCCTCAAGAGCTTTTCTTATTGCCTCTATCCTCAGGTCTCAACCTAGAGACTGTAAATCTAGCAGGTGATTAATTCTATACCCTTGAGAAACTAGCAATTAGCACTTGCAACCAGTAAAAAATTGTCATTTCAAAACCCTGTTTACTATGCCCATGTATTTTCTATGAACTCACTGTTAACTCTAAATAGATGTATATGGCAGTAGATCTGCATACATTTCTGTCTCTGTAAAATATAATATTGCTACCAGCTAATCAACCTATTAAATATATAATTGACATTCCTTTTTAATATAAAATTGTGAGATGTAGCCAGCATGGAAATACTATACATGATGTTTTATGTTACTAAACCTTAATCAGTTCATTTCAACATGATGACTTTGTAGGGTTTACCTGTTCTGTGTCAATTCTTATCTCTGATAGCTGAAATTACCGTACTTCCAGATGTTCTTATGCATTATTGAGGTCTTCTGCAGTAGATGCTGGAAAAGGTAAGATAAGGTTTTATTTCTTTGTAGTAGTCACAACACTGAGATCAAAGACAGTAAAGTGCAGTGCTTACTATTGAAAACTATGATGAACCTAACATTTATTTTCAAGTCGCAAACCTGTCATAAAAACTGCTCATCAATCTTTAGTTAACCATTTCATGTTTAATTTGTGATACCAGAGGGAAATCTTGGGAAAGGCTTAAAAATGTACATTTGAACAAATAATAAAGTAGTGCTAAGAATACATGTAATATATCACAAGTTCAACATTGAAAATGTATGCTAGAAGTCTACATTGGGAGACAAGAGTGAAAATAAGAAATTAGAGGCACTATTAAGTTTATTCTAAGGAAAAGCTTGTCCTGAACAATTCATTTTGGTCTGGTTTGAGAATCTACTCAAGAATGTGTTACACACACATGTGTGTGCACACACACGTGCACACACACACATGTTAAATGGTTTCTGATAAAATCTGCCAGTGCTTTGGAGACTGCTAGCTGAAGTGAAAACAGAGGAATTCCATTTTCTGAAATGTTTTCAGTTCAGTTCAAGGGAAAGAAGATAGGTGAAAATAGCTAACATGCTTGTTACCCACAATGTGTTAACTTACTATAACCAAAACATTTCATTTTGAATTATATGCTGCACTTTTTTTATGATTACAAGACTAAGAAGAAAGAAAAATACCATGCAGACTATCTTGATTTCTTACTTCAGTAATACTCAGTTAACAGACAGCATTACTCTAAGTGGGAGAGGGCAGTTAAGAGGACAATCTTTTCACAAAATAAATAAATAGATAAATAAGTTAAAAGACATAAAACTCCAGAAAACTCATATAGGAATAATTAAATACTTCATGTTCCAATACAAGGGGCAGTGAATCTCCTTTACTCAGAAATGCAAAGTTAGGAACAAATATAAAAAAGGATTCCTAGAAAAAGTGAACCTATTTTTTCCCCTTGTGCACAATCATTATCTGGTCTGCTGAAAAGGCCTGCTAGACTTTCTACTAATTACATCACTGGAACATCATACAGTTAAAAATCAGTTACAGGGCACTCATACACAACTAAATCCCTGCTTCTAATTACTACTTTAGTCTCTCTTTCTTTATGACACGTTGGTGATAGATCATTATTTTTTCAGCAATTTGTTCACATTTATATGCAATATAATTGGATCTGATTAATTATTATGATTAATGACTGCAGAATTTCCTAGCAAAGCTATTAATACTGGTAGTATCAAACGAAAGACATGGACAAATTAAAGCCAGTGGATTCCTGTTGCTCATACTTGCAGCCCAGGAGTGAAGTAACCCTTTGATGCTCCCAGCAAACAGACAGTGACTACAAAACTGAGCTTCTAATGTCTAAAGTGCTTGGAATGATTGGGTTTATTTAGGCTCATTATAAATGAGCAATATGACACATCTATGTTAAAAAAGCACATATAGTGTTATTGATTTGAAGCAGTAAGTAAATATGTAACATGAAAAATGTTTAGAAACCTATTAAGAAATAATTGTCTTAAAGGATATTTCTAAGTTCTCCATTTTGTTTGACAAATATGATATAAGGCACTTAGTTAACTTCCTTTAAATGTCAGATTAAAAAATTTCTAAAGGACATATTTATGGAGAGTGTATTTTGTATTTTAAATTATACTCTGGCTTAGATGTAGGATATTACATGTAAAAAAAGCAAACAAGGATGGAGTAGCTTAGGGGATCGACTTTCCAGTTCCCTCTGGGACCTGACTTTAAATCTGGCTTTGAGCAAACTGAAGAAAAATCATTTCAATCTAATCAGAGAGTTTGAGTTTCTTGAAGGTAGCAGCAAGCTTTTTGCTTTTATGAAGTGTCCAGAATTCAAAGCTTTAAAGGAAAGAATTGGATTTGGAAGATGCATGCCTGATTTTAAATTGTAAAATGCAAACAATGTTGAGTATAATTTACATCTGTCATAAACAGTACCAGCCCTGCTCATAGCATGAGCCTTACCAGGGGGCAGGAAGGCTTGAGTCTTGCTGAGAAAATGGATTCAATCTCTCTGACTCAGAACCAGTAGTGGTGCCTGCATTAACATGAAGATCTTCACAAGATTTAAAAGGTAGCTTTTCAGTGAAAATTAGATGTAGATCTTATATGATATTACATGTGATAATGGTAGACAATTTATTTTTCAAAAACCTTTAAACTATGGGTCCATAACCAATACAACACCCAGATTAAAAAAAAAATGGATATGTTGTATATGAACAGTTGTAATTTCTCTTTGATGGTCCATAGGAAATTAAACTCAGCAAAAAGAGAGAAGAGGTATAAGAAATCAATGTGCACAGGTGAATAACAAAATGTTTAAAACACACATAACCCTGGTACTTTTAGTGATGGAGCCAAGAGAGTAAATCTTGAGAAGCCTTTATATAATTATCAAACCTTATAATGTAAAATTCTTCATTCAAGTTCACAAATTTTCAAAGACATGGATTCTTAGGATATAATTATTATGGAAATGACTAAAACAAAAGCAGGATAATAATCTGTAATCATTTAAGATCTTCTACCTTCTATCAGAGTAAGTTATTTGTCCAAACAGAGATTTTTTTTTTTTTAATAAGCAACCATCACCTTCCCATCCCCTTCCCAAAGGCTTCATATAAATTATTTATAAAAGGATAATGCTAGTTTTTCTTCTATGAGTAGAAAAATGGAATTAATGTGAAGATCAACACTGAGCCATTTTCATGGGCTCATTGTATGTATAAATTATGTTTATGGAAATCAATTTGGAAATTAGGGCTGGCCTTCACTTCAGGTGAGACAAGGAGTTGTGAAAGGCAGAAAGTATCTTGAGAAAGGATAGTGTTTCTTTTCCTAAGTATGCCTAACCACTCAGGAGAAAGAGGGCATTCATGCCCTTGATAAATACTTGGTCTGTGCTGCCAAGGGGAGAAAAGCAATGAAATAATTATTAGCAGAACGATTAATGATATTGTTAAATAAATTACCGGTTTAATGATATTAAGAAAATTGGATTAGAAGTCTATTTGTTGGATGATGCAACATAAAGCAAATAAAACCACACAGTATCCAAACATGGCAAAGAGTCCTGGGCACTGGGTACTCACCATTAATATAAATGACCTGTGTGTCACTACAGAGAACACCCACCAGTTCACACACTAAGTTGGTTTCACATAGTCCTTTTGGACTAAATGAGAAACATCCTAATACATTAGCCTGTGCACTGCCTTGTAGCACATGCTTGCAAGGCTTTCATACAATTTTTAAGGAAAGCTTTTGGTTTGTCTTATTTATTGTTGTTACAGAAACACGGGTTTGTCTATTCTGTCTGAGTAACAGACTACTCAAAAGAAACTGATTCTACCTTGAAACTAAATAACACAATTAGTGTTTTAATTCCTGCTTCATTTTAGATGGTTAGCCTATTCGTGAGTTCTTCATCTGGCCAAAACTCAGTCCTCTTGCAATCCAGTAGAAGAACCCAGAGTAAACACCAGATCTTGGTATCAGTCCTGAGCCATGTACAGACAGAGAAAAATTTATACATTTTGCATTAAACCACTGCATCTATTAAGAGATGGAATCCTTGATGTTACTACACTGCATAAACACATGACTTACAATTTTCACCAGCTTTTCCTATAACCAAATTAACAACCTAAAATGATAGCTCACTGCTTGTTTTGCTATGCTTTTCTTGCCTCACTTAGCCAGTGATGGGATATAAACTTATTTTTGCTGTTGAGACCTAGACTCTTCAATTAGTTTTTGGAATCTCTGGCTATAAATCTACCTCCCTTTCTGCTGTGCCACATAGTTGCTGAGTGATAGAAAAATTTCAGTACATTTAAGTCTTAATTTCTTGTCATTCTGGCATTAGTCAAGGCAACTTTCCTATGAGATTACTAATTTTCATCTGAATCACCATCATTTGTCTCATGCTTAAAGAACATCTTTTGAAACTACTCTGCAGAGAATGAATTAAAATTGGAAACAGGTCTGGAGAGATGGTTCCGCCAGTAATGCAGGACAGCAGTACAGTTCTCCAGGGCCCGGGTAAAACCATAGCCATACTGTAGTGCATGCATCTGGTGTTCATTTGCAATGGTTGGAGGCCCTGGTAAGCCTATTCTCTCCCTCTCTCTCTCTCTCTCTCTCTCTCTCTCTCTCTCTCTCTCTCTCTCTCTCTCTCTTTCCTCTATACACACACACACACACACACACACACACACACACACACATTAAAAAAAATTCCTGTGCATTAGGCTTCCTTCAAAAAAGGTTATATTTACTTTGTAGTCAAAATTAAGTTATAATGCTAAAGAAATTTATAACACCCTAAATTTTATAGGCCCATTTTGTGTTTACCAGGATTAACCTAAGGTCTTTTTCTTTCAAATTTGTATACCATTGCTGATATGCAGATATTACTGTTAAGCCAACTGTTTAGATACATTTAGAAATATTTAAAATAGTCTGTGAATATAGGCTAGTGGTAGAATTCTCATCTGGAATGTACAATTTCTAGGGTTTGAGTCCCAGTGCAGTGTGTATGTGTCTGTGTGTGTGTGTGTTTTCCTATATATTTGTTAGTTTTCTTCATTAAGAATATGAAAAGTAATAATTTGTAGCAGTAAAATAAGAATAATAGCTTTACATCTAATTAAATAGCAGAAGATTGTTTTACCACAATTTTGTACAAGAATATGGAAGAGTAAGGGAAGCATTTAAAGGTAAATAGATAGATTGATTGATGGATAGACAGATGCTAGACAGACAGATGATACCTAGATAATTTACTTTTCTCTTTTTCAGGGGGGTGGTGCATATTTCTTCATCAACAGAATCAAAAGACAAAGCTGTTTAGTGGTTTGGCAACTGCCGGGGCCTCTGCCCTGCAATCACGTGAGTTTCTGCCTCCTCAGTCTTGCACATATGCAATAAACGTATTCTTGGAACAAAAAAGATGTAACCTCATGTGGATTGAGTAAAATCATATTTGTTAGGAATTTGGAACTCTTCAAAAGAAGTCATTCTATAAATATAGCATTTGATCGACCCCAGAATTGCCTATGTAGCATGCAAAGCAGAGTATCAGAACAACAACTTTTGAATTCCATTCTCATCCAAATGTCTGTTTCAGCTAAGACATTTGTACATCTTAGTATCTGTGCATAAAAACTCTAAGAACAAACCAATATCTTTAGAATTGCAACTCATAATAAATACTACATTAGTTAAAAAATCAAATTTTTGAGGTAAAATTTATGCCTGGAAATAAAATAAAGCTAGTCATGAGAGGCTGAGGAGAATTGTTATTTTCTAAGTACACACACACATGCACACACACACACAAACACACACACACACATACTTTTATGCTAAGTATTTATACTAATACATACTTTAATATAAAGAAAAAAAATATAGGTTTAATGTTCTTATCCTTTTTAAAGTGTATTTAAAATTTTTTCAAATGTAACAATTTCAAGTGAGCAACAGTCTTCTGCTTAAGCATTCAAATTGTGCAGACAATTTACATAATAGAAAAGACTGCTTCATTTTGTTTGTGATAAAAAACCATATAGAGGATCTACTTATCCCCAAATCTCAAGAAGTCTGAAATAAAATCAAGGTTATAAATCAAGAGCCAAAGAACAGCCAATCACAAAGGTGCCTTTGTGCTATAATACTGTTAACATAGTTTAATAGTTCAAATTCAGCATTGCAGATAAACTACTAGCAAAGACACGTCTTATCAAACTTTCTGCAAGGATCACCAGTTTCATTAAAACTACATACATATGAACTTGTTCTGAAACACTGGTGATGGTCATTATAAAGATCTGATTGTGATTAGCAACAATATTAACAACTAGAAATTGTTTCCAGATATTTTTGTGATATTTTAATCCAAGAAGAATTATATTGAGAATGATACATATATATTCAAATTTGCACTTTTTATATCAACATTTAGAATTTATGAATCTGCATTAAAGAAGAAAATAAAGTGGCATTGTTATTATGAGGTGCTCCAACCATGTGTGGAAATAAGATACTAAAATAGAAGCCAATACAGGTCATAAGTGTTCAACACTAGTGATGATAAGCATTTCCAGTCCACCTTGTACATTCAGTATTCAGGGAAACTGCAGTTTTTTGCCCTTTCCCTACAAATAGTTGTCCTGTAATATAGTTCTGGAGATATAGAATTCTTTTTAAAGCTTTTTTTTTAAACATAGAAAAGTAGTTTGTCAAATAATGTGAAGCCTAGATAGTAGAAAATGTTCTGTTTAGATCAAAACAGAAGAAATCAGCTGATTTACTGCTTTCAGAAAGAATCATTTCAAAGATACTGAAGACAAAGAGAGGAAGGATAAGGGATGTATAAAACACAGAATTGGGAAGAATTTGCTTCTGCAATTGACAAAGCTTGTCAGGTGAAATCATACAGCCTGTGATCAGAAAGAATGTTGCACACTTCACTTTTGATTTTCAAAGATGCCCATGAAGTGCATGATCAGAGTGTGAGAAGTTTTCACTCAGGTATATACTATTTTGGTGAATAATTTATCTTTTTTCTAAAGCAAGATTCCACTTAATTCAATTTGAATCATAACAAAAACATCATCCTAGGGATGTAGAGATGGCTCAGTGGTTAAGGTACTTGCCTGGAAAGGTTAACAACCCCAGTTGATTCCCCATTCAGTGCCTATGTGAAGCCAGATTCACAGTGATGCATGCATCTGCAGTTCATTTGCAGCAGTTAGAGGCTCTAACACACTCATTATTCCTCTATTTTTTTTAAGTTTTTATTTTTTTTATTTTTTTATTTTTTGAGAGTGACAGACACAGAGAGAAAGACAGGTAGAGGGAGAGAGAGAGAATGGGCGCGCCAGGGCTTCCAGCCTCTGCAAACAAACTCCAGACGCGTGCGCCCCCTTGTGCATCTGGCTAATGTGGGACCTGGGGAACCGAGCCTCGAACCGGGGTCCTTAGGCTTCACAGGCAAGCGCTTAACCGCTACGCCATCTCTCCAGCCCTATTTTTTTTAATCTATATATCTATCTATAATCTAGCTACCTAGCTTCTTCTATATATATATATATATATATATATATATATATATATATATATATATATGAATAAAAGTATTGGATATGATGGCTCACACCTTTAATCAAAGCATTAGGGAGAATAATGTAGGAGGATCACTGTGAGTTTCAGGCCCATCTGAGACTAATTCCAGGTCAGCCTGGGCTATAGCAAGACCCTACCTCAAAACAAAACCAAAAAAAAAAAATCATCATAAGGATATTATAAGATTACCTACATGAAAGGCTTGCTTATTAATTTATAAAGAAAATTTAAGAAATATACTGGAACAGGACAAATAAGTATAAGATATGCATTTGTTGTTTTAATCTAAGTATGAAAAAAGTCTACTTCAACTTAGAGTAACTCATGGATCAATGACCACACAGAGAAGAGATACAATGTTCTGTTATTTTTCTGCCTACCCATTTGTAATTCAAACTGTTTTTAGAAGACACTAAAAGTTTATATTGGTTATGGGGTCATTACAGTAAAGTATCGCTGTCTGACTGTAGCAGACAGATTCAGGTTCACTGAGAAGAACTTTCAGACCAGACACAGATATGGAGGAAAGGATATTTATTGAAGCTTACAGATCTAGGGGAAGTTCCATTACAGCAGAAGAAACTGGCCTGCCTTCCCAGGACCAAGCAGAGAGAGAGAAAAGCACAAGCCTAAAACCATAGAGCACAGCACACTTCAGGAACTCCAGCTAGGCACACTTTGCATATTTTTGGATTGAAATCTGAAACCCACCACCACACCTTAAGATCCACCCAGTGATACTGCCTCCAGCCAGGTGGCTGCAGATGCAAACTACAAACAAATAAACAATTGAATATAACCACCACACTAAGTTACTAAAAATAATTAAATAAATAAATAATTAATATTATAATATTATCATATAATATATAATATTATATAATATTATATATTATATAATATGTAATAATTAAATAAATAAATCAGTTTCTCACAGTTCTAAAGCTTAGAACTCCAGGTGATCAAGGTATCAGCCAGGCTGATTTCTCCCTAGGTATCTGTCGTTGGCTTATGGATGTCTGTTTTCTCTATATCCTCAGATGGCCTTGCTCTATATAGTACCTCTCTATGTTTTTCAATTTCTTCTTCTTAGAAGGACACAAAACAAACCTGATTGGTACCTTACTTTAATTTTACTTTAGTCACCATTTTAAAGGCTGTATGTCCAAACGTGGTCACATTCTGAAATACTAGAAGTTAAGACAGGTAAGTTTATAATAAAAAATTATGGAGACGCTATTGTAGCATCATTTCTAATAAACAGAAATTACTAAATAGAAATAAATGCATAATTTTTATTTAAAAGATGACACAGGGGGGCAATTTTTGAAATCTAGTATTGCTTCCATTATATTCTTAACACAATCTATAATCTTTTTGAAGACACAATAGTGGATTTTCAGTTGTTTTCCTGATTTGATATGCTGTTCTTAAAATTCTCCTTAATTTTTCTGCAAAATTTGTGTATTAGTTAATTTTCTTGTTGCTGTGCCAAGTACTTGACAAGACCAACTTAAGGAAGAAAGATGCTGTAGTCAGCTCTATAAGACTGGGATAAACTTCCAAACAGACACAGTTTATGGGAGAAAGGGATTTATTTGAAGCTGACAGAATCAGGGTAAGTTCCATGATGGTGAAAGAGACTGGCTCCCTTTCGCAGATTCAAGCAGGGAGAGGAAACCCACCACCAGCACCACCAAGAGCAAGCCCACCGGGCCACAGCAGCAGGTAGCCCTTGGCAGAGCTCTAGCACTCGGAGCAGCCTTCAGTCTGGAAATCAGTTCTGTCCTAGTGGCATCTCCTCCAGCCAGCCAGCAGGTGGCAGGCTTTATTTTTTATTATTATTAATTACTTCTGTACTTATAAATACAGTCAAGTTGGTACCATTGTTAGCCTCCTCCATGTCCTCCCCCCTCCACCTGGCCCCTCCTTGTTGAGGTATATGGGTAGGAAAAAATGTCTCTGCATATCCTGACCCAATATGCGGCTCTGACATTCTTTCCACCTCCTCTTCCACAAAATTTCCCTGAGCCATGTTGGGTTCATTTTAGGTCTGTTTCAGTGATGAGGGGGTTGGGAGCCTCTGTGTCTCTGGATATCCAATTTTGTAGGAGTTGATGGTTCTCTGTGTCAATCTCCTTCACCCTTGTGCTGGTACCAGGTTCACCAAGAAAACAGCACCATTCCTTGTTTTGCCTATTATTCTTACTTTCAGCAGGAGCCCTTTTGAGGTATGATGGGGTGGTTCTCTCCTTAGGATCTGTGTCTATCTGAAAAACAGAAGCAGATTCTCCAAAAGAGAGTAAAGTTAGCACCAGATAAATGGGATAACCCCTATTTTTAAGAGAGAATTTAATAGGTGTAGGCCCTCTTGTAGCACATAATTGGTGGTAGCTTAATAATGGAGAGTAGGCTCATTTTTGGATATGGTTCTTACTTGTTTCCCAGCTCCAGCTATGGGTTCCAGTCCACAGAGTGGATCAGTTAGCTAAATCAAGAGTAGTTGAGTTCCCACCATGGCTGTGTGCCACTATTACACTTGTGTGAGCATCATGACAGGTTATTTGCTCTTAAGTAGGTTAGACCATGAGTTGCTTGGAGAGATATTGGTCATTTTTCCCCACTCACCCATGTAGCACCTCTGGCATTTGACGTGCTGACTGTCTGGGGACTAACTCTTTTCCAGCTTCCAGCCATGTCACTCCATGTTATGTGTCAACTGCATCTAGTGTCTTCAGCAGTAGGGTCTTACCACTAACCTTTGGTGGGTCATAAAGTACTCTGACAGAAATCTGTCAATCTTTTAGGAAACCTTTTAGGTTTCCCTGATAAAAAGCTCATTGTGGATGATAGCCACATGCTGGTACTGGAAGTTACAGGTCAGTGCCCACAAAGATAAGGTAAAAAAGCATAAGTAATATAAAAGAGGTGGAGAGAAAAGAGAGAGAGAGAGAGAGAGAGAGAGAGAGAGAGAGAGAGAGAGAGAGGGAGGGAGAAGAAGGAGGAGGAGGAGAAGGAGAAGAAGAAGAAGAAGGGAAGGAAAGGGCTGGAGAGATGGCTTAGCGGTTAAGCGCTTGCCTGTGAAGCCTAAGGACCCCGGTTCGAGGCTCGGTTCCCCAGGTCCCACGTTAGCCAGATGCACAAGGGGGTGCACGCATCTGGAGTTCGTTTGCAGAGGCTGGAAGCCCTGGCGTGCCCATTCTCTCTCTCTCCCTCTTTCTGTCTTTCTCTCTGTGTCTGTCGCTCTCAAATAAATAAATAAATAATTTAAAAAAAAAAGAAGGGAAGGAAAGAAGGAGAGGAGAGGAGAGGAAAGGAGAGGAGAAACAAGCTGTAGAAGGTTAAGGTCCATCTTTGTACATTCTCCAGTGCCTTATGACTCAGGTGTTCCCTCTAAGGGCCTGGTGAAGATTCAACCATTTTGTCTCCCTTTTAGGATGTAGAATTTTATGGCACCATTACTATTTGGGTCTATATTTGTGTCCCTCACCCCCTCCCTTGCCTTCCCCTCCCTCCCCACCAACCCTATTGTTTGGTCCTCAACATGCTTGCTGGATATGTCAGCATCTTGGGTAGATTCAGGTTATGTGTTGCAGATGAGTGAGACTATGTGGCAGTTATCTTTCTGTGATTGGGTAAGTTCAGTGAGAATGATCCATTCCAGTTTCAACCATTTTTCTTCAAATTTCAGTGTGCTTTTTTTTTTTTTTTTCCTTACTGTTGTGTAGAATTCCATTGTGTAGATATAACACACCATAGATATCCATTCTTCTAGTTATGGGCATCTGGATTGATTCCAGCTCTTAGCTACTATGAACTGAGCTGCTATAAACATGGTTGAGGATATTTTTTTTTAACTGGATCTGTTGGTAACTCTATAATGAGCTTTATTAGGAGTATTCATATTGCTTTCCAAAGTGGTTGTACCATCTTACATTCCCACCAACAACAGTGGATGAGGGTTCCTATTACTCCACATCCTCTGCAGCATTTGTTTGCATTTCATTATTTGATGTTTGCTATTCTTACTGGGGTAAGGTGGAATCTCAAAGTTGTTTTAATTTGCATTGCCTTAATGATTAGGGATGAGGAACATTTTCTTAAGTGTGTGTTTGTCATTTGTATTTCTTCCTCTCTGAACTACCTGTCCAGTTTTTTGCCCCATTTTGTGGGTGGGTTTTTTGACTTTCTATTGTTTAGACTTTTGAGTTCTTTGTAGATTCTAGAGATTAGGCCTCTATCAGTTGGATAGTCAGCAAATATTTTCTCCCATTCTGTGGGTAATCTATTGGCTTTTCTTATTGTATGTTTGTCTGTGAAGAAACTCTTCAGCTTCATGTGATCCCATTAGTTGATTGACTGTTTAAGATCCTGTGATACTGGTATTTTGTTCAGGAAGTCTTTTTCCATTCCTATATCTTGGAAAGTTCTTCCTATATTTTCTTCCAGTAGTAGCTGACCTTCCATTCTTTTTTTTTTTTTAATTTTTTATTTTTTTATTTATTTGAGAGCAACAGACACAGAGAGAAAGACAGTTAGAGGGAGAGAGAGAGAATGGGAGCGCCAGGGCCTCCAGCCTCTGCAAACGAACTCCAGATGCGTGCGCCCCCTTGTGCATTTGGCTAATGTGGGACCTGGGGAACCGTGCCTCGAACCGTGGTCCTTAGGCTTCACAGGCAAGTGCTTAACCGCTAAGCCATCTCTCCAGCCCCCCTTCCATTCTTTGATCCATTTGGAATTGAGAGTTGTGCATGGCAAGATGTGTGGATCAAGTTTCAATTTCCTGCATATGGTAATCCAGTTTGTCCAGCACCATTTGTTGAAGACACTGTCCTTTGTCCAGCCTACATTGTTTGGGCCTTTGTCAAATATCAAGTAGCTGTAGTTACTTGACCCAAAGCCTGAGTCCTCAATTCTATTCCATTGGTCTATTCTCCCATTTTTATGCCAGTACCATGCTGTTTTTATTACTATGGCTTTGTAATATAGTATTAGATCAGGTATAGTGATGCCTCCAAAGATATTTCTTTTGCTGAGGATATGCTTGGATATCCAAGTCCTCCTGGTTTTCCATATGAATTTTGAGATCACTTTTTCTATCTCTGTGAAGAAAAATGTTGGGATTTTAATTGAAATTACATTAAATCTGTGTGTTTCCTTTGGTAGGACTGCCATTTTCACAATGTTAATTCTGCCTATCCAGGAGTGTGGTTAGTCTTTCCATTTTCTCAAGTCCTCCTCAATTTCTTTTTTGAGTGTTTTTATGGTTTCATTGTATAGATCTTTCACTTCCTTGGTTAACACTATTTAAAGGTATTTCATTTTTTTGTTGTTGCTGCTGAAAATTGGACCATGTCCCTTCTTTCTCTGTATCTTTGTGATTTACATATAGAAAGGCTAATGATTTTTGTGCATTGATTTTGTATCCTGCTACTTTGCTATAGGAGTTAATCACCTTCAAGTGTTTTGGGATGGAGTCTCTCAGGTCTCTTACTTATAGAATCATGTCATCAGTGAATAGAACTAACTTAACTTCTTCTTCTCCAAATTATATCCCTTTTATTTCTTTCTCCTGTCTTATTGCTTGAGCTAGGACTTCCAGTACTATATTGAAGAGCAGAGGTGAGAGTGGACACCCCTGTCTTCTTCCTGATCTCAGTGGGAATTCCTCCATTCTCTCTCCATTAAGTATTATTTAGGCTTTAGGAGCTTTGCATATAGCCTATATTATGTTAAGATATGAACTGACTATGCCAATTCTCTTCAATGTCTTGATCATGAAGTGATATTTTATTTTGTCAAAGGCCTTTTCTGCATCTATCAAAATGATCATGTGGTTTTTGTGTTTAACCTTGTTTATATGTTGTTTTACATTGGCATATTTCTGTATGTTGAACAATCCCTGTGTTCCTGGGATGAATCCCACTTGATCAAGTTGGATAATGCTTTTGATGTGTTGTGGGATTCAGTTTGAGAGGATTATGTTCAGGATCTTTGCTTCTAAGCTCATCAGGGAAATAGGCAGGTGATTTTCTTTTCTTGTGGCATTTTTGCCTGGTTTTGGAATTAGGGTATTACTAGCTTCATAGAAGGAGTTGGGAGCTTTCTCTGTTCTCCATTTGTGTGTCACAGTTTGAGAAATATTGATTTGAGTTCTTCCATGAAGGTTTGATAGAATTTAGCTGAGAAGCCATCTGGTCCTGGACTTTTTTTTTTTGGGGGGGGGTGTTATTACCTTTTTAATCTCTATGAGTGTGATAGGTTTGTTCAGGAGATTAATCTGCTTTGAGTTTACCTTTGGTAGATGGTATGTGTCCAGGAATTTAACCGTTTCCTCTGTATTATCCAGCTTTGTGGAGTAGAGGTTTTTGAAATAAGTCCTGATGATTCTCCCAATTTCATTTATGTCTGTTGTGATCTGTCCTTTTTCATTTCAAATTTTGTTAATTTGAAGTCTTTTTTTTCTTGATCAAATTGACCAGGTGTTTGTCAATCTTGTTTATTTTTTCAAAGAACCAGCTCTTTCTTTTGTCAATTTTCGTAATTGTTTTCATAGTTTCCAATTCATTAATTTCTGCTCTGATCTTAATTATTTCTTTCCATCTGGAGTTTTGGGGGCTGGATTCTTTTTCCTGTTCCAGTGCCTTTAGGTAGATGGTTAGGTTATTGATTTGGGATCTCTCTGTCTTTGTTATGAAGGCATTGAGTGCTATGAATTTTTCCCAGAAGACTACTTCAATGTGTCCCATAAGTTTCAGTGCTATGTGTTCTCATTGTCATTCATTTCTAGAAATTTTGAAATTTCATTTTTTATTTCAGCCACTACCAATTTAGTGTTTAAAAGTTTGCTGTTCAGTTTCCAGGAGCCAATGGGATACTTGGTGGGTCTTTTGTTGTTAATTTCTAGCAATATAGCACTGTGATCTGATATCATGCAGAGAATTATGTCAATCTTCCTAAATATATGGATGCAGGCTTTGTGACCCAGTATATGATCAACTTTAGTGAATGTTCCATGGGCTGCTGAGAAGCATGTGTAGTCTGTGGTAGTGGGATGAAATGTTCTGTAGATGCTCATTAGGTCTAAGTGATCTATGGTTTTGTTGAACTCTCTTATTTCCCTGTTGCATTTTTGTTTGGATGATCTGTCTATTACTGATAATGGTGTATTTGTATTGAAGTCCCCAACTATATGGGTGTTGGTGGTTATTTCTGTTTTATTGTCTAGTAGGTTTTGTTTTATGAACTGTGGTGCCCATATGTTTGGTGCATAAAGATTTATGATTGTGATATCCTCATGATGGATTGTTCCCTTGTGAAGTAGGAAATGGCTTTCTTTATCGTTTTTGATTATTTTTAGCTTGAAGTCTATTTTATCCAATATTGATATAGCTACACCTGCTTGTTTCTTATTCCCATTTGCTTGAAATATTGGTTTCCACCCTTTCACCTGAGGAGGTGTTTGGCTTTAATGGTGAGGTGGGCTTCATGAAGGCAACAGATTGAGGTGTCTAATTTTCTTATCCATCTCGTTAGCTTGTGTCTCTTGATGGATGAACTAAGGCCATTAATATTTAGGGTAATTACTGTGAGATTTGATTTGATCCCAGCCATAATGCGATAGCATATGTGGTTTGGTGTTTTCATGGTCTTTGAAATTTTGTGCCTTCTCTAAGTTTTGTTATTGTGATCTGCTTCTTGTAGGCATTTGAGTTTGATTATTTGATTCTTCTGTGTGAAGAATTTCCTGAAATACTCTCTGTAGATTTGGTTTTGTGTTCATATAATTGTAAAGCTGAGTTTTGTCCTGGAAAGTTTTTCTTTCACCATCTATTATGAGGGATACTTTTACTGGGTAAAGTAGTTTGAGTTGGAAGCCATAGGTTCTTTGACTTGCAGTGTTCCATTCTAGGCCCTTCTGGCTTTCAGGGTTTCCATTGAGAAGTTTGAAGTAATTCTGATGGGGTTACCTATAAAAGTGATATGCTGTTTTTCCCTAGCTGCTTTTGGGATTTTCTCTTTGGCATCAATGTTTACAGTCTTAATGACAATATGTCTTGGAGAGTTTCTCCTTTGGTTCAATCTGTTTGGAGTTCTGTTAGCTTCATATCTTGATGGGCCTTTCTTTTGAGAGAATGGGAATGTTTCCTTTGATTATTTTGTTAATTAAGTTCTCCATGCCTTTTGTCTAAATTTCTTCCCCTTCTGGTATTCCCATGATGTGGATGTTAGTACGCTTAAGGGTATACCACAATTCCCTCATGCTCTGTTCACAGAAAATTTTGAACTTAGTGAAACTTTTGAACTCTTGAACTGTTTCTTTTGTCTTGTCTTCCAGATTGAAGTTTCTATTGCCCACATGGCTGACTCTATTCTTAAGAGCTTCTAAAGACTTTTTGGCTTATTCAATTAGGTTTACATTTTTTACTGTTTTTCTATGTATAGCTTCAATCCCTCTGTCAAGCTCCCTTTTCACATCACTTTCTGATTTTCTTGGTGCTCCTTGGAGTTCATCCTTGCATTTCTTTATGTCTTCATTTAGCATTACCAGCTGATTTTTGAGGTCCTCTTTTATTCACTGTCCTTAATATCTCTTAACTAACTTTGAACTCCTTCTGTTTTCTTATCCATTAGGTCTAGTCTAGTGATGGCAGAATCTGTATGATTAACAGTCCTCTGTTGGTATTTTGAAAGTTCTTCCAGTAGCTTGGTCAGGGTTGCATTACTCATAGCTTTATTTTGGTGTTTTGGTCCTAATGTACCTTCTATGTTTGGATTAGAGATGTTCATTGTTTGACTGGGTGATCTTACCAAATTAACTTGTATTTCATTTTTCACATTATTTCTTTTGCTCTGTTGTCTGCCCATAACAGTGTTTGGGCAGGGAGAGTAGGACTGTGGTCTCGATGGGCGTGGAAAGCGGTGCTTCTTGCGGTATCTGGCCAGAGCTGGCATGTGGGCAAACAGATGGGCAGAGTGGTCCTAAGCTAATGTGGGTGGGCAGATCAGCCTGAGCTCACAGGTGGTGGGAAATCAAAGCAGCCTGAGGTGGGAGCCAAGCATCCTGAGCTCGTGCACAGTGGGAAACCTGCAGCTGGCAGATGGGTAGGTGGCTGGTGCTGCATATGGGCAATTGGACCTGAGTTGGCAAGGGTGGACAGGAAAAGTGAGCCTGAGCTCATGTGGACAGGTGGAATGGGCCTGAGCTCAAGTGTGGATGGGTGGGCAGCTGGAGTAGTAAGCCAATGGGCAGAGCAGGCTAAGCTTGCATAGGCAGATGGACGGCCCTGCACGTGACAGGCAGATGGACAGATCCAGCCTGAGCTCCAGTGGTCCAGCAGGTGGAGCCTGCCCGAGGTCACACGTGAGCAGGCATAGCAGGGTGGTCATCCCTGCACAGGGAGACAGGTGGAACTATGCTGATCTGGGTCCCCTTTCCTACAGTAAGTGAGGGAGTATCCTGAGGCTGGGACTATGGCCACAGCAGCTGCTTGGCAGGATTGTGGGACTGGTGGGCTACCCTTGAGTGAGAGAATCAGCAATTCCATTTTTTCCCCCTCTGCACCCTCCCATTGGCAATCTATGAATCTTTAATGCCTTGCCTTTCTTTCCTGGGGAGATTCCATGCAGTTAGGCAGTTGCCAATTTGACTGGAAGTCCCCAGGAGGCAGGCTTTAAGAAACAAACACCTGAATCTATTGGGTGACATATGAAAGTACCATAGAAGTGTTTATTTTGGTTCACATTTTGCAGGTACAGACCTGCATGGGGAGATTTTGTTGCTGCACAAGCTTGAGGCAGTCCTTCATGCTGCATCCACAGTCAGGAAGGAGAGAGATGCATACCAATGCTTTTCTTCTCTTCATGCAGTCTGGAACCCTAGACCATCATGAGATAGTATCACCCATGGTTAGAGCTCAGTTAACTTTGCAGCCATATCCAGAGATTTATTTCCTTGGTGATTCTAAATCCCATCAAGTTGACAAACAAGATTAACTATTGCATTGTGAATTACAGTCTTTATCTATGTAATACCCAAACAATTGCTTAATGCCTTAAATGAACCAATAGTTTGATCTTCCATCACTAGAATATATTAGTCACATTTCACCAGTTACTTAGATATTGCTGTAAAAATAGATGTAAATAAAAGTTACTGAGAAGGGTGGCAGAGCTAACCACAAAACACAAGAATGTGGATAAATATCTGTACTGTAACTTAGTAATCTTTCTTCTATGCTCCCACTGCTTTCTGAACTGGCCTCATTAAAGCAATAATCATTGTGATTAATAAATGCATTTCCAATTCTATCTTCACTAACATTCAGAGAACATAGCATATGTTTGCTTATATAATACATACAATTTGTTTGCATAACAAATATCTGTAGATTATATGACTACTATTAGAAATAATTAGATTTGCTACTTTCATGAAAATAGCTAAAATGATTATTTTTTATGTAAGGCCATTTTAAGAATGGAGAGCCTTTTTTCTTTAACAAATTCTTCTTAAGAAAAATATTAGAAAAGGTAAAAAAATGAATTTGTTAGTTTTATGAAAATAATGTAATGGGCAAAGAGAGTTAGGATAACTCAAGAAACCATAGAATAATTATTCGAATTCTAGTACAGAATAATATACATTATTATATATTGTATCAGACAGCTTCAGGTTCACTGAGATGAACTTTCAGACCAGACACAGTTATGGAGGAAGGGATATTTACTGAAGCCTACAGATCTAGGGGAAATTCCATAAATGGCAGAAGAAGCTGGCCTGCCTTCACAGGATCAGGCGCAGAGAGAGAAGTACAAGCCTAAAGGTCAAAAGCCACATAGCTCACTTCAGGAACTCCAGCTAGGCACACTTTGCATATCCTTAGAATGAAATCTGAAACCCACCACCACACCTTAAGATCACCCAGTGTCATTGCCTCCAGCCAGTTGGCTACAGATGCAAACTACAAACAATAAAAAACTGAATATATTGGGGGCCATCTATTCTATTCAAACCGCCACAGATATAATGAATTTTTATTAATTCTTTTTTGGTTTTGAGGCTTGGTATTACTAGTTACCCTCAGGTGGTCTTGAACTCATGACCCCTCTTCCTTAGCTATCAGGATATAGGCATGTACCACCATAGTTGGCTTAAATTATATATAATTATTATATAACACATAATTATTATAAATTTTATATATATATATATATATATATATATATATATATATATATATATATATATATATAAAACCTATGTATTTTTGTAGCCTCTCTCCCCACCTCCTGGTCTCTATTTCCCTGAGGGCCATCCTCAGTAGCATTATTAGTGTTCACTGTATAGTAATTAAGGCCTCAGTTGGTTGGATAGGGGAGGAGTAACTGTGCTTCAGAATATTTCTACCCACCTGTGTCTCTTGTAATCTCCCTACCCCTTCTCCCCGCCCCCAAATCCCCGAGCCTTGTCAAGTGTATTAGCAGTTTGTTTTTAGTGTAGAGTTCTCTGTACCCTCTGTGTTTCTATTATGATATTTCAGTTGACCTCCATGTTTGTTGCTATTTCCCCTACAGGCAGCTCTTAGGCTAGCATTGGGAGCAATACTATTGTTCTTGCTTTCTCTGACATTTCTTCTGGACCCCACCAAATAAGGTGGAGGTGGGACATCTCGTGGTGAGCAGCTGGCTATCTTTTCTTATATTTATGGATCTTGTAACTCCCCAGTATTCTCTGTCATCTGCAAAATAAAACAGGTTCTCCAGTCAGGAATGAGAGTAGCTTTAACTAAAGGGAATATGTATATAACTTTAAGAGACATTTTCATAACCATACCTACTCAGCTTGCCCAGAGAACAATGGGACTTCTATGTAAGGGTTGTGATTTTCTTGCCTGTAGGGAGCTTACTTGGATCCCATTACCATTTATGAATTCTCTCCCACTGAGTGGGCCTCGTGTCCAACTGGAGGGAAGTTGGTTACCCACAAAGGATGTTTGGCACTATTGTACAAGTGTGTAGTTCTTATCTGGCTGGTAGATGATGTAGCTTGCAGGTTCTCCTGCTTATTTGTACTGTTGGCAACCATTAACACAGTAGCTCCCATAGTACTTTCTAGTGCAATTAGGGCTTATCAGGAGAGGACTAGCTTTTCTCTCATTTCCCTGTGGTCTCTGTGTCCTGAGACTGCAGCCTGTGGTATCTTCAGAAATAGGGTCTTCTTTTAGCTCAAGTGCTTGTCAATGGCCTACATTGTCTGGGGGGACTCATAAATCTCTCTGGCCAACTCATCACTGCAGAGTGTAACTAAGTTCTGGTCCTCGGATTCACAAGCCAGAGCCAATGGTTTTATCATTAAGCTTTCTCTATCTTATACTGGGCATAGATATCATTAATTTTGATTGATTATATTAAAAATAACTCCAATATTTGATAATTATTTCTGAATATTATTTTTAGCATTTGTCATGCCCAGAAAGGTTGTACTATTGACCATTCCATAATAATAGGGAAGTACTATATCTTTTAATTTTGATTTTGTTTTCTGTGCTTAGAACCACACATAGGCCCTTACACATACTTGGCAAGTGCTCTACCATTTAGCTATAATAGCTATAGTCTACTATTCTTAGTTTGATGTCTCATAATGTACATATAAAATAAGCATTTTGTACAAGCATTAATCTTGAAAACTAGCCTCCATACATAGGACTCAAATACGTGCAATAATCTACATATGTTCACCACTCTGTTTATATCTATGGATATCATTGATAACAATATTCAAATACAGCCCAAGGTATACAAAGAACACACAATCACTTGCCTACATTGAAATAAAAATCCTCATAAGAAAGATACAAGCAGTGTAGTCACTATTTTCTATAATGTGTGGGCAAATATAGCTATCTCCTTACTAAAAATCACTTGTTATGGTTTTCTGAATCAGATGTACGCCAAAATAAACTAATGTATTTTGAAAGTTTGGTCTCCATCTGACAGCAATTTTAGAAGTGGAGCCTTGCGGGAACAGTTGTGTTGATAGGGATGGGTTTAGGGATGGCATAGCCCAGCTTCTCTTGCCAGGGCTTAGCTCACGCTCCTGCTGCGTTCTGCCAGCTCCTGTGGCCAAACGTGATGCTTACTTGCTGCCCTACTAACCTTTCTGTGCCATGATGAAACTTCCCCTTGAGACTTTAAACCAGAATAAACCCTTGCCTCCCAACAACTGCTTTTCAGTGCTTTTTTTTTTTTTTTTTCAGAAATGGGAAAATAATTACAAGACTTGCTATGATTAATCTTCATTTTTAACCTGACATAGAAGGCAAACTTCAGGTCATGTCTGTAAAGGTGTTTCCAGAGGAGTTTAGCAGAGGAGGAAAGAACCATCCTGAATGTGGGTAGCACTATTGCAGGAATGGAATCCTGAACTGAATAAAAAGGGAAGAGGAAGCCAGATGAGTTCTAGTAGTCACTTCATTTCTCTCTTTTTCCTGAGTGCAGACAAAATGCAGCCAGTAGCCTCACATTCTTGCCATCACAGCTAGGACCTACTCTAGCCACCATGCATTCCCTACCATGATGTGCTATAACCCTGAACTGTAATCCAAAGTAAATGTTCTTCCTTCTTAATTTGTCTGGTATGTTGTCACAATGATGAGAAAGGCAGTTGAAAGGCAGCTGATACTTTTACCTTATTTTCTATTTGCTTTGCTTTGTTTTGTTTTGTTTGGCATTTATATTTTGTCTTTAAAGTTCTGGATTAAAAGACTACATGTATATAGTATATATAATTTTTTATCTATGTAGGGTCTCACTCTAGCCCAGGCTGGCCTGGAACTCACTCTGTAGTTCCAATCTGGCCTCAAATTCACAGGAATCTTTCCACCTCTACCACCCAAGTCCTGTGATTAAAGGTGTGCACCACCTTGCCCTGATAAAATAAAATTGATTTTAAAAAACCTAGATAAGCCAGGTAAAGTGGCACATATCTTTAATCCCAGTCCCCAGACTGCTGAGGTAGGATGATCACTGAGAGTTCCAAGGTACCCTGAAGTAGAGTGAGACTAAACCTCAAAAAAAAAAAAAAAAATCTAAATACATCTAGAATTCCTTGTCAAATCATTTGCTAACTACATGCTAACTACAGAACTACAAACAAATTAAACTATATCAACTACAATATCTGGTATCGTTATGATGAGATTTGTGCCCACCAATATTCAGGTAGAAATTTGATTCCCCTGTATTGAGATGTGATGGGCTTTTTAAGGTGCTCATAGATTGTAGGGACAAATGCCCTTCTGGGGAAGTAGGTTAACTCCTAAGGACAATTGTTTTAAAGCAAACTGCTTATGCTGCTGTGTCTTTTATGTGCCTGCTTGCCTTCTACTTCCTCCTGAGAGTTGCCAGAAGTCAGATACTGGAGCCACACTTTTGCCTTTCCTAGCCTCCAAAACCATCAGCCAAAGCAAATATAATCCTTATAATCTATCATAACTCAGGTATTTTCTGATAGAAATAAAAGTGTACTCAAACATTACCCTAAGGAATTCTCCTTTCTCTAATAAATTGAGTGAAGTTTCTATAGTTTTATGTTATTACCGTCCTATGACATGTCACACTGCTAGTCAACAATTTGTGCCTGTATACCCTCATAACCCATGGTACCATCAAATGCACAAAACATATCATAGAAAACTTTACCCTTAATAGCCAAATAGGGTTTAAAAAAATAAAGCAAAGTCAAACTGACATTCCATATCATATCAAAGAATAGTCTCCCCACTGAAAGAAACGTAAAGTGGCATTTCTATCTTCTCTTTTTGAATATGCACACTGTGACACTGTATCTTTCTATCAATGGGCTGACATTTTTATTTAGAAAGGTAAAAGAAGCAAAGAAGCATGTACTTAAAACTTTGAAATTGAATGAGTATCCACTAATAGCAGGGGAAAGTAGAACCTATAGAATTTAGGGTGGAACTGACCTGAAGGAGGTGACTTGAAGCATCATGGCATTGGCATGAAAAAGAAAGTAAGACTTATGATTTCATAAAAATGTGTTCACTCTCTCAAACTATACTCCCATGTATCAATGGACAATCTGCTGAAAGATGAGCTAACAGGACCAAAAATGGCAGGCAGCTTGTGATAATCCCTCCCCAATCTACCCCTGCCAAAACAAATCGACAATCATTCACCATTATTTAAGTTTTATCAGATGAGTAATCTTCTGACAAAAACTTTTATAGGACACCAGAATATTATCTTGATTCTAGTAAAACAGTCCACCTACCTCAATAACTTCTAATTAGAAAGAAAATTACATGATTTGAACATATGTACCTAACCTCTAATTCAGTAAATATGTTTGCTGGTGGTGAAGGAGGTAAGGGAACAACTCTTTTATCCTTAATTCAAAAGAGTTTGAATTATAATATTGGAAGTATTGTTTATCATTTGACAATTTTTTTTTTGACACAGCAAAGTTCAAGTGGTTCTTGATGGATGAATGACAGGTCCATGAAGATATCCATTTGGAAAGGTAATTTGGAAGGTGCTATAGTAGGAAAAGCAAGAATGAGGTTCATCATCTGTTTGTGCCTTTTTGTTGTATTAGCAAAACACCAAGTCATCAATCTCCCTCCTTTCTTTGCGCCTGACTCTGCCACCTTCTTGGTGTGCACACCCGGAGGAGTATAATTATAGGCATGTAACACATGCATTGTGATTTTGAAGGTATGGAATTTAAATTACTTCAGTACATAAATCACCCTTAGCCTATAAGTCCATTTTACTAGCAAATGAGGAGAATCTAGTGCTTGTTTACCATACTTTGGAAAACTTAAAAAAATAGTACAGTGCACAATTATTGGATTTGTAGAAACATGCTTTGATCAAATGAAATGAGAATTTAGTTTGCTCAAAACTACTTTCCATAATTCATCACACAGCATAAATTTCATGTAACAGCCACATAGCAACTTGTAAATATACCCATATATTTTCCTTCACTTAAACATCAAAGAATAACAGTGATTAACTACTTAATATACAAATCTCTTTCACTTACAGCATTTTATTTGAACTAAAATTCCCAAAGAATTACCCCAATATCCTCCAGCAAGTATAGACACCTGATGAAACTTCCCTCTACTTTCTGTGTCATTACTAACAAGAGAGTAAAAAGTGAGGTGTGGATGAACATTACCAAATCAACAAGGCATAAATATGCTAGGATCCTTACAAAGTCTGAAGTAGACTCCATCATATCCCAAAACCCAATACAAACAGAAGCCGGAAATGTAGGGCAGGGATGAGTAATGGAGATGGGAGTTCAGGGAAAGGTTCCATTTATTTCCTCCTGCCAATTTATGTGAGGGAAATGTGGAATAATTCTGAAAAGGGAAGATAATCAAAAGCAATCACCACAGGTACCTGTTTTCCATACAGTTCTGACAGGGCTGGTTGCCTCAGTAATTTGGTAAGTATCAAGCCCTAGGAGAGTTTTATTTTCAGTCTCAAGATGAGTGTGGAAACACCAAGGAGGTAATGCTATTTTCTGGACTAGAAATCTTACCACTATTGAAAAAAAAAATAAATAAAATAAAACATTAATACCTCTTTCCCCAACCAAAACCTTGTCAGTTCTGACAGTTGAAATGTTAATTCTATGAGATTTACCCAAAAAGCTTCCAGTATTTCCTACTTAAAAAATTCACTTATTGCTTATATATTATAAAGATTAAAAATTCTGGCTGGGGAGATTGCTCAGTGCTTAAAATGCATTCTTTAAGAGCCTACCAGCTGCCCTGGCTTGATTCTCCAGTACCCATGTAAAGCCAGAGGCACAAAGTGGCTCAGGCATCTGGAATAATTGTGCAGTGGCTAGAGTACCTGTGTGTCTCTCTCTCTGTCTCTGTCTCTCTTGATCCCTCCCTTTCTCCAACTCTCCTTGCTAATAATTTTTTTTCATTTTTTTAAATTTATTTATTTGAGAGTGACAGAGAGAGAGAAAGAGAGAAACAGATAGAGAGAGAACGGGCACGCCAGGGCTTCCAGCCACTGCAAACAAACTGCAGACGAGTATGCCCCCTTGTGCATCTGGCTAACATGGGTCCTGGGGAATCTGGCCTCGAACTGGGGTCCTTAGGCTTCACAGGCAAGTGCTTAACCACTAAGCCATCTACCCAGTCCTTACTTTTTGAACATTAACATTCAATTAAATAAAACTTGAAAAAAGTAATCAAGACTATGTAAAGTAGCACTACACATAGAAATGAAAGCTGTGTGTATAATTTTAAATTTTTTAGTGCTTATATAGTCAAAGTGTATACATAAATGAAATAATTTTAAATGGTTTATATAAAACAACATAAAATATCATTTCATCATAGATTTTAGTTAATGCACTATTCATAACAAAGATTTTTATGCTAATGCTGAGATATCTAATGTGTATTTTACATTTAAGCCATCTTTATATGGACACTAAATTTTCACTGGAGAACCACAATCTGCATTTAAATTTCAAAGTACTTAGTTGAAAAGCAGATTCACATACTTGAATTTCTAAATGGATTTAAAAGATTTTAGCAACTAAATCTAATGTTTTTTTTTATTTAATTAATTAAAATAAAATAAAAATAAAGTCATTAAGTTTTTTCCATAGTCACATTAGCTGAATTTTAATTGTTCAAGATCTACATATAACATATTACTTCCATAATGAAGAGACCATAGTAGAGAAATACATAGGATAATTAAACCCTACTTAGTGGATTTATTCGAATTAAATAATATCTAATACCTCATCCTATCTATTTCTGCCTTATTTATAAGTAATTGTTTAGTGGCTAGCTAAATTGCTAAATATGTACAATAGTATAAATGCACATTTTCAATCCCAAGTATACTGGTAAATTCAAGTGAACACATTTGAAAATTTATGACAATATTTAATATGCTAGCCATTATAACCTCCCAAGCAAAATATTTTGTTTTGGAACTTGAATTGGATATGTTGGTGCCCACCTTTAATCCAAGCACTAAAGAGGTTGAGAAAGGATGATTGCTGTGAGTTGGAGGCCAGCCTGGAACAAAAGAGTGAGGTCACCTGAGCTAAAGTCAGACTCTATTTCAGAAAAAGTCACTTGCAAAAAATAAAAATAAAAATGATTTTGGAACTCAAACCCAAGCACGTTAACATTGACAGAATATTTCATAGAAATGTTAAGTTATCAGAAAGGTTAACTCTGATTTATTAAGTAACATCATATCACTGGAAGTTTTACACATGAAGGCATTCTTTCATATATTTTTGTTTATTTGTGAAGAGATATAGATGATTGATAGCTACAGCATAGATAGATGATATATGGATTGATGGACAGATGGATAGGTAGGTAGGTAGATAGATAGATAGATAGATAGATAGATAGATAGATAGATAGATAGATAGATAGATAGGTAGATAGATAGATAGATAGATAGACAGACAATAGTGACAAGAAAGACAACAGACATGCCAGAGCCTCTTGCTGCTCTAAAGAAACTCCAGATTCAGGTGCTACTTTGTACATCTGGTTTAATATGGTTATTGGGGAATCAAACCCAGGCCAGAAGGCTTTACAAGCAAGAACCTTTAACCACTGAGCAATTGCCTCACCCCCAAAGCATTCTTTCTGCCTTTTAAGTTATCAAAGTCAAAGGCACAAAATATTTCTCACTTTTCTAGTATCCAAACCTAATGATTTATGAAACTGTCAGTGGAGGAAAATCATTTGTCTTGAGTTAAGTTAGTATTGTTAGGTATTATGCTAAGCTTGAGCCTTTCATTCCAACTAACCTCAAAAAGCAAACAAGCAGCTAACAAACAAAGCCCTCCTACACATTAGGTATTATGATCGTCATTGTACAGACGAGAACATCATCATGATGGATTACAGAGATAAAGAAAAAAGCTGAGTCATACAGTTACTAAATGCTAAAACTGTGCTTGGAATGTATATTTGTTGGACTCCACACATATTAGTAACCATAAACTATCATTATTTTCCATATTTTTCTACTTTTACACAATAATTTGTGATGCATAGTTTCTATTTTTCTTAGTTGATTGAATACATGATCAGTCCACTGGATTATTAATTCTTTTAGCCATGGCTGTTCTGTTTAAAGGAATGCCCTCTTTATATAGTAAGCCATAAATCAAGCCTTACCTAGCTGAATTGGACTGAGGTCTGAGTTCAGGTTTCCTATTCTATTATTAATGGTTTTGCCTCAGCAGTAATTAAGGTGAAAATCATTAAGGCAGATTTTCCCTTCTCTAAATTTCCATTTCTTGGTATTTGAAATTAAAAAATCAAATTACTTCAGTGTTAAAAATTTCATTTTATGACAATACTTATTTGAAGTGATTATAGCATTGAATATGGCATACAGAATAGGTGAAAAATTACATGTGACTATTTAGCTAATTTTCCCCCTTAGTGGACAACATAAAGCTAGACAAAACTGTAAGTGAAATAGCACCAATAGAGGTATTTTGCCTTGTTGGCAACTTGAACACCTTCATATCTGTAGCCCTTTCTTAGAATATAATTTTTAATATAATAAAAGGATATATGTAGAGATAAAAGCAAATTGATCTTTTCATGTGGTCCATGTGACTTGAGTTAAAAACTACACTGAATGACCTTTAAGAGTCATAGCAATTATAATAACAGGCACCTTATATATCATTTGCTATTTACTTGTAAGAAAGGAGAGAGAAACACAGAGGCCCTATCATGCCTGTTGTCTCTGTCTACCATCTGTCTGCCTATCTACTATCTGTTTATCTATCTATGTATCTATCTGTCTATCTATCTATCATATATCTAATCTATCATCATCTGCCTCTATCTCCTCACAACTAAATAAAAATGAACAAAATAAGTGAATAAATGTGAACATTTTGATCATGTGGGATTCTAAACTCTATAACAACAACAACAAAAAAAAAACAAGCAATGAAAATAGAGTTATCAGCGGTAAAGAAAAATGAAGTTATGAAATTTGCAGAGAAATGGATGGACCTGGAAAGGATTATACTAAGTGAGGTAACCCAGGCCCAGAAAGCCAAGCACCACATGTTCTCACTCATATGTGGATCCTAGCTACAGATGATTGGGCTTCTGTGTGAGAATGAAAATACTTAGTAGCAGAGGCCAGTAAGTTGAAAAGGAGACATAAAGGGAAGAGAAAGGAAGGGAGGAGGATAGTTAATAGGTTGATATTGTATATATGTAATTACAATGATTGTAATGGGGAGGTAATATGATGGAGAATGTAATTTCAAATGGGAAAGTGTGGGGGTGGGGAGGGAGGGAATTACCATGGGATATATTTTGTAATCATGGAAAATGTTAATAAAAATTAAAAAAAAAGAAAGAGTAGAGTTATAATCTTCATGGAAATATCTTTCACTTAGTACTTTAAAATACATAAAATTACTAGAACTAAAATTAGTTTTATTATTCTACTCTATTATTCTAATGCTACCCACTCTGTCATACTGGTAGTCACATAAAGACATTTGACTATTTTAATCAGACATGACAATATTAGACATAAAATTTCAAAATATTTCCTTGTGGAGAAAAAACTGTTGTAAGGTGAGAGATGGATCAAATGATTTTAATGGTATTACTAATAGTTTATGCATATGGAAGGAGAGTAGAAAAAGTGAGAAATTCTATATTTGGAGAGATCAGCAGCTTCTACATTTCTGCTTTGGTATGTGTTGAATGTCTTCAAACTCCCCAGTTCCTCTGCTTTCACCTGGACCTTGGCTGAGTGTGAGGGGTGGTTTATCTCCATGGTTCTCATTACTGTCTGCAAAAGAAAAGCAGATTATCCAATGGAGAATGAGGTTACCATAGGTTAAGTATGATAACATTGTTAATTTAGAAAGATTTTGATGGATGGAGCCTCTCTTGGCCAAAGACTAGTGGGAGCTTGTCATTGGAGCCCATGATCTTGGTCTCCATAGGATTCTGACTCCGTTCCCAGTTCCAGGTATGGTTTTCTTTCTACTAAATGGATCTCTTAGCCAATCAGAAAGCCACTGGTTACTCACCAAGACTGGATGCCAGCATTGCACAGGTGTGTACATCTTGTCAGGCAGGTTGCTTTTGAATAGCAGTGTCCCCTGCTTGCTCTTAATGTTTTTGGCCACTTTCCCCCAATAGCTCATGTAGTGCTTTCCAGCACTATACAGACTAACCATCTGGATACTGGTTCCTTTCCAGATCCCAAACCAATATCTCAATGAGTGTTCTGTGTCAGTAACATGTGGTGTCTTCAGCAATAGGGTCTTACTGTTTACTTCAGTTGGATAATAAACTGCTTTGATAAAAGCCTGCCTTGTTTTGGAGACCTCATGGGTCTCTCTGATCAGTCAAGAGCTCATTGTGGGTATCAACTGATTTCTGGAACTGGGAGTTATAGGCCAGAGCCAAATCTTTTAAGGGTAGGTTTCATCCAAACCTTTCCAGGGCCCTTTTTAACAGACGATCCTTCCATGTATCTATTGAGGGTTGTATCTTTTACTCTATTGTCCAAGAGGAAGGTTTCTATGGTACCAATTCATTTTGGATTTGATTCTTTGTATATCTCTACACTCTCTCCCATTTCCTGTACTCCAAACCCTTCCATCCCTCCCTCTTGTCTTTGTGTCTGTCCCTTGAGTTTTCTGTCAGGTATGTCTGAAACTCACTCAGTTCCAGGTTAGGAACCAGAAGTGAGGGAGAACATGCAGAGTTTGTCTTTCTGTGCTTATGTGAGTTCACTTAGTATGATCAGATTCAAATCCATCCATCTGACTAAAATTTCATTGTATCATTTTCCTTAGGGCTGAGTGGAATACTATTGAGTATATGTACCACACCTTCATTTAGCCTGTTGACTCAAGGACATCTGGAGTGGTTGGGGGAAGCTTTAGATTCCAGATCGGTGAAATGTTTTTCACACCTCCTTTTAGAAACGCTTGTCTCTAGAGAATCAACATCTATTAGCCAGCAAAGAATAAGATTATAGGAACAGGAAATTGGTCACTTGGGGTGCTGGTGAGTGGTACTATTCTCATTCTCATCACTTGATTCATGGACACGTGAATCTTAGCTGTAGGAGAAATAGTACCATATGTTGGATGATGATTCAGAGCATAGACAACCTTCTGGAGAGCCCTGTCCCCACCCTCCATGCTATTGACATGCTGTTGGTCTTCTAATTGTTTCTTTAAGAGGCCTCTTCAACAATCTATCAAGCCAGCTGATTGAGGATAGTGGAAACGTGGAGAAAACAGTGAATTTCATGAGCATGAGCCCACTGCTGTATTACTTAAGCTGTGAAGTGAATTCCTTGATCAGAAACAATGCTGACTGGAATACCATGATTGTGCATAAGGTAATGTATAATTCCAAAAACAGTATGTTGGGAAGAAACATTAAGTTCCAGAAAGGCAAATTGATATACACTATGCAAGCTGATGCAGAACTGTCAAGGGGAACATATGGGACTCCTGAGAGGAGGTGGTGCCATACACTAGGGGAACACAGGGGGTTCCTGAGAGGAGAAGATGTGATATAATGGGCTGTTGGAGGTATGAGGAGAATATGTTCACACTGTTTTATAGTTTCCATGAAAAGTGTTATCTGTACAACACAGAATAAAGTATGTTGAAAAGTTTTTTTTTTAATTTTTTGTTTTTTATTTTTATTTATTTATTTGGGAGTGACAGACAAAGACTGAAAGAGGCAGAGAGAGAGAGAGAGAGAGAGAATGGGTACACCAGGGCACATCCAGCCACTGCAAATGAACTGCAGACATGTACATCCCCTTATGCATGCTAATGTGGGTCCTGGGTAATCAAGTCTCAAACTGGGGTCCTGAGGCTTCACAGGCAAGCACTTAACCACTAATCCATCTCTCCAGCCCCCCATTTTTTTAAATTTTTTAATCTATAAATGTAAATACAAAATATTGCTCCATTTGCTTGGACATCATTTAAATCTTTAGCTAAGTTTTATTAATTTCAAAATATCAAAGCAGTTTTTATATTTAATCCCAAGAATGCCATGTTTTTCATGATTATTTTTAATTTCCAACTATTTCATGGCTAGTATATAAAAATACAATTCATCCTGGTAATACTGTACCTGGTCCTCTTCTAAACTCATCTGTTTTCTTGGTAGGCATTTTTTAAACAAGATTTTTAAAAAATTTCTCAATTTCATAAAGGCCTATACAATCATTCATTTAATTATGATTTTACTTTTCTGAGAACGCAAGGTGGTTCTATTTATCCAGTTCTTTATGTTTTGTATTTTTATTTTTTAGAGAGAGCAAGAGCCAGAGACAGAGAATTGGCACACCAGGGCCTCAGCCACTGCAATAGAATGCCAGATACTTGCTGCCCCTACTGGTTATGTGTGACCTTGTGCTTGACTCAACTTTTTGTGTATCTGACTTACATAGGATCTGGAAAGAGATCTAACATGGGTCCTTAGCCTTTGCAGGCAAGTGCTTTAATAGCTAAGCTATCTCTCCAGCCCTGTTTATCTTAAATAGACTTTAAAACTTTTTTGTATGAAAGAATGTGCTCATTTCATCCCTCAATTCTTTCTAGGAAAAAAGTTGTCCCAAGTGTGCATTTATTTTTATTTTAAAATTGTGAGATCAATAATGTTATTTCCTCCTATTAGAGTTGGCAATTTATGTCTCTTTTCTTATTGATGTTTCTCCAATCATATGTATTTTATTTTTTAATGAAACAAAGTTTAATTTTATTGAATTTCTCTATTGTGTCATTACTCTGTTTCAATGCTTTCTGCTGTGATACTTTTTTTTTCCTATACATTTGTGAATTAGTTTACTGTTTCTTGCATAGTTTCCTAAGTGAAAACCTAGGAACTGATTGGAAATAGTTGTTCCCTTTTCTAGACATCAGTTTTGCCTGATAGTCCTGTAGTTCTTAGATCTCATTTATGCTTATTTGCATTGTCTTTACTTTGATCTACTTGTGTACTTGTTTTTACTGTGTATGTCATGTAGACTACATATGATGACTCAATATTTTTGCATGTGTATGTGTATGTAGTGTGTATGCTTTGGTATATGTGTTTGCATGTGTGTGGGCTCACATGTGGGTGTGTTTGGAAGCCAAAGTTTGACTTTAGATGTCTTTGACAATCATAGCCCACCTTATTTGTCAAGATAGGGTCTTTTACTTGAACCAATGATTGCCAAATTGGCTCCTATTTTCCCTGAAGATGCCCTGTAAATGTCTTCAGAACATTTCAAGGGATTCTGGGGTCTGAACTCAAGTTCTCTTGCTTGTGAAGCAAGTGCTTTACAGACTGTGACATTGCTCCAGCCCTTAGTTCTTGATTTTTCTAATATACACTGACAACCTACCTTTTCATTATAATGTGTAGTACATCAAAAATTTTATATTATTGATATATTTATGCCTAGGATGGTACCATGTATTTTTGTTTGTTACTCTAGGTTTACTGTGTGGTACTCAACTAGAATAGTATAGTAATTTTTAAACACAGTCTTCTGCCTATAATTACTAGCAAATTATCTCAGATAAAAATATAAGACATTTACACAAATGTACATCAAAATTATGGGTCAATTGCAGTGATATATAATATTTATACTCCAATCTCAAAAAAGTTAATTTTTACTGTAATATTTTAGGAAAATATTGATTAATATTTTTTCTTCCTCCTCCTCCTGTCTTTCTTCATAGTTTTGAAATACCATCATCCTTTGAAGCACAGGCTTACTTCCAACTCACAATCCTTGATTCAGCCTCATGACTGCTGGAATGGCAATTGTTCGCCACCATGCCTTCCATGTTCTCTCATAGACACAGCACCCTTCGGAGTTAAGATGTAACTTAGCATTTCTAATGGTTCAATCTCTGGAAAAAAAAAAAAAAACCTCCCAAAGTTTTAGTCAACTTGAAAATGTCTTAATTTTTTAGAGCTTTTGAAAGAAAATGTACAATAAACTTAAAATAGTTAATATGTGGCAATTGAATTTCCATACACATATTTTGTTTTTATTTTATAAAAATCAAAGCAATGACTTTTGGATTTCATAAATGTAATAAGAAGCAGGCTTACATTTTTTTTCTTTTGACAGTGAAAATTTATAACTTAGCTTAAATTTCTTGTGTCCAGAAGTGGATTTTGTGGGTTTTCAGTCTTCTAGGGGATTCAATAAACAGCTGAATTTTAAAACTGGTAATTTCACCAAACTCAGAATTCTTTTACATCCATTTATGCAATTTTTTCTTTTCTGTATCATTCTCTTGCTTCTATCCTGGGATTTAAATAGCATGCATATTGGGCTACATTACATTAGAACTCAAGACTTTCAGTTTCCACTCATTTTTCTGGTCAATTTCCTCTGGGCTTTATATTAGAAAATATGGATTGATATAAATTAAAATATTGTCCTGTTTATTGACTATTTCCATCATGTAATTGTGCTTATCTTTTTTTATTAATTGTAATTGTCAATGCTAAAAGCTGTTGCTTTTCATACTTTGTATTTTTATCTTGATATTGCTTATATGTTCAATTATTAATGGTATATTTGCCTCCAACAATTTGGTTATAGGTTCAATTTATAATTTAAATACATTTAGAATTTCTACTTTGAGTTTTTTTCTGACAATCTGAGGATCTTGATCAACACTAAATAGCATTTTGTTGGCTGTGTCTTGATTTTTACCTGCTTGCTTGCATATGAACATTTTCTGTGCTTGCATTTCAAGTGATTTGGGATGATATTAGTACAATTTAAGTAATTTATTGTAGTATAATCTTCTAAGGCTTATGACATTGTTGTTATGACAAGAAGATTTGTTTCTTACAGTCAAATCACAACGTTTTGTTAGTCCAATTTTTCAGCATATTAAGCCTCTGTTCATCTTTCCCATGGAAAATCCCAGGAATTTTCAAGGGACTCTCCTTTCAAAATCTGGCAGATTTCCTTGTCTTGAAGAATATTTCAATTCCAGACTACTTTATTGGGTTGGGCCTCTGTAATCTCACATTTCACACTTTCTATGGACCAATATATTTAAAAAATAAAAAATGAATTTATTTAGGAAATATATCAGCTTCACATTTGTGATATGTCTTACTCTAGTTTCATGACTTTCTATCTTTGCCTTCCTTATTGGTGTGCCTTTGGTTTTTGGCTTTTCTACATGCAAAATTTGGCTTTCAGCAGGAACTTGGATAAGTCTCATTTGAGAGGTATCTACTCATTATTGTTTTATTTTTTTATTCATTTTTTACTCTTCAAGATTGCCTTTTGTATTGAAGTGATTTCTATATAAAAAATGCCAGTGTCACCGGGCGTGGTGGCGCACGCCTTTAATCCCAGCACTTGGGAGGCAGAGGTAGGAGGATCGCTGTGAGTTCAAGGCCACCCTGAGACTCCATAGTGAATTCCAGGTCAGCCTGGGCTAGAGTGAGACCCTACTTCGAAAAACCAAAAAAAAAAAAAAAAAAAATGCCAGTGTCTAAATTATTAGATGGTATATGTATATGTGTGGTTTTATGCCATAATTTGATTCTCCAATACTGTTTCCTTAAGCAATAATCAGGCATTAGTCTCCATACCTAGACCAAGAAATTGCAAACGAATTTCCAGTTCTGTCTGTATTGAGTATTTTCTAATGTTCATATATATTATATAAGTATAAATTTGTGTATATAATTTATTTATTATATATGGTATATGATTTATACACTATGTAAATAACAGGTAAGTTTAATTCATCATTTTATTATATAATTTGAATAAAATTTTATTTTTATAAATCAAAATTCTGTTGCTTATAATTTTTATTAGAGTTTCATGGGATAATTTCAGTATTTTGTTTTATCATAGCCAAATCAGATACAATTATTTTTAGAGTTCATGGTCTACACCTAAGTTGGGTAGTAGTCAGTTTAATGCTTATAAAATTTAATTTAAGGGTCTGGAGAGATGGTTTAGCGGTTAAGCACTTGCCTGTGAAGCCTAAGGACCCCGGTTCGAGGCTCAGTTCCCCAGGTCCCACGTTGGCCAGATGCACAAGGGGGCGCACGCGTCTGGAGTTCATTTACAGTGGCTGGAAGCCCTGGTGTGCTCATTCTCTCTCTCTCCCTATATCTGTCTTTCTCTCTGTGTCTGTCACTCTCAAATAAATTAATAAAAAATGAACAAAAATATTTAAAAAAAATTTAATTTAAGAATCAATGGTGTTCCTTGGGTAGTTAGTTTAAATGATAATTTCTACTTTCTCATAGAACTAGATTACAAACATTACTAATTAAACTTACTAGCATATTATGAACATTTTCTTAAAAAGACTTTTTAGCAACTAGTAAGAATCACAAATGAGTCATATACTACAGAGAATTAGGAAACTTTTATTTAGATTTAGTCACTCACCTATGTATTCATACATGAATATATTTAAAACGTATTTTTCTAGTCAGGCATGGTGGCACACACCTTTAATCCCAGCATTCAAGAGGCAGAGATAGGAGAAATGCTATAACTTCGAGGCCAACCTGAGATTACATAGTGAATTCCAGGTCAGCCTGAGCTAGAGTGAAACCCTACCTTGAAAACCAACCAAACAAACAAAATTCTGCTAATCAGCTGTACAGCCAAAAAATAAGGCAATGCAAAAATTCTGGAGAAATCAGATGTAGAAAAGCATGTAATTCTCCTTTTGGGGGGGTAATTTTTTTTTAACACAGAAAAATATAATAAGATATGGACCTATCCTGTTTTCCTTACCAGGGATATAAGCATGACTCAGTGAAATTGTTCTTATTCTCCAAGTATTTAACCCAGGGAAATATGAGCTCCACGGGCAGCATAGAGGAGTCACATTTAAGAAGCACTGAAGGTGTGGCGTTCTGTAGAACACTATAACATTTAAAATCTATTCATTATTTCTGTTTTAAATTCAAAAGCAAACACTATAAAATGCTTAATGCATATGGAAAATGTAAAGGATTAATTTTCATCTTATATGAGAACAAAAATTTGTTTTAAGATCATTAAAACATCTTTACTAATTTGCATGCTTGGCCAAGATTTTTGAATCTAGATTATTTACTTTTACAGTCCTGAGCTATAAGTGAATGACCTGCTTTTTTTGTTGTTGTTGGTTTTTTTGTTTTTTTTTTTTTTGACTGTTGATTTCAGCTCCAGAAGTTTGTTTTATATTCAACACTTCTGATATTTTCATACCACTTTTTATCCAACTTGGCAAAAGTAGTGATGCTCTAACACCATTCTATCTGAGAAATAGAATTTCACAAAAGGACAAAAATGGACAAATTCTCTGTTTCTCTAAAGAAAAAAAGAATTGGTATTGTGGAAGCGGTTAGTACTAAGAAAGGGAGGGGAAATGCATTTATATATTTAGTAGACTAGCAATTTAGATGTTGCTAACACTTGCCATGACACAATGATCACAATTTATTTCTATAATGAAGTACAATGTATCAAGAGGACAGAAGACTTTGAACAGTGATGTCACAAAATAACAGGATGACATTATTGTTGGCAAATTCAAACACACATCATGGCATTACTTGAGTCCTGGGTAAAGGATAGAGTCTGATTGTAGATAAAGCAATGATGAATTACCTAGATAAGTTTCAGTGCCATGAATGGGATACCTTCCAGTAAGTTGTTGGCCAGGGAGGTCTCGGATGCCCCTAAAACATTACAGGCCATTGCTGAGGCCCTTGGTTTCCCACCAGGAATAGATGGTAAGACCCTATTGCTGAAGTCTCCACATACTTGGGCTGCAAGCCCACTTAGAAATTCTGCTGGAACTGAGCTGATAACCTCCTCCATGTAGACCAGCTGACAAAAAGCTGAATGAAGCCATTCTGCATGCAGTTCAATGGGATAGAGAGAAATCACCAGTGAAGATACTCAACAGTGGACACTTTAAGCCTTATATTTTGCCAGCAAGGCCAAATGAGCAAACAGATGCAATAGTGGCATGTCTGTCATGGGCGAAACCAATTGCCCTCTAATTGGACTGGAGGCCCACTCCATGAAAAGGAATACATCCCTGATACTGAAAACCTACAACAGGGCTAGTCAAGAGCCCTAGGGGTGTAATGTCTGATGCTATCTGGCTAAATGTATATGCTATGCTCATCAAACTGCCTAGTAAGCACTTCTCTCAATGTGCATACCCATATATTAATGCTACTGTCACTTTTGGTAGAGAGGCTTCTCTTTTCAAATGGCAGTGACCTTGGGCGACTCAGAAGGCACCATGGTGCTAGGAAGAAGTGAGAAAGGAGTGCTATGCACTGCAATGTCTCTATCACACCTTCCAAGACTCAGAGTCTGTTGTGGAAGAGGTGATGAAAAGAATGTAAGAGCCAAAGGAAGGAGAGGACTCCTTATAATGTGTTCCTCCAGACACAAAATGGCCTGGATATTCATGACCTCACAGTTCCTGACACTACCTGCACAAGACCATCATAATAGGAGGAAAAGATCATGACATCAAAATAAAAGAGAGACTGAATGAAAGGGGATATGATGGAGAATGAAGTTTCAAAGGGGAAAGCTGTGGGGGTGGGGGTGAGGGCATTACCATGGCATATTGTTTACAATCATGGAAGTAGTTAATAAAAAAAAATTCCAAGAAATTTTCATAAGAGAAAGTTAATAATTACACTGGCCTATATGAATGGTCCCAGACTCTACAGTGCAGAACAAATCATGAACCTCTAAGTGATAAGAATTACAGAAGGGCAACATGAGTGCCAGCATCAGAAATGCAAGTCATCAGGTTGGAATATGCAAGAGGAGCTGAGCATAGCAACCAGAGTGGTCCCCATAGCATACAGCTCTAGGGAGATGGCCCCACGGTCAAGGGGCCTTCTTCCAAAGCCTGTAGACTCAAGGTCAATTCTATCCAGCACCCATGTAAAGCCAGATGCAAAGTGGTGCCTAAGTCTGTGATGCCAGCACACCTATGACAATGGGAAGAAGAGCTGGAGAATCTGAAGCTCAGTGCTAGCTAGATTGGTGTTTGTTTGCATTGGCAAGAGAAACTGTCTCAAAGGTAGAAGAAGACCTGATAACATGAGTGTGTCTTCTGACCCCCACATTCACCATAGTATATGCACACTTCACACACTTCACACACTTTACATACACACACACAATTTAAAATTTTTTAAACAGCTATGGTTCTGCTTTGATATCTGATTGAAATCCTAAGAAACTCACTCTTGCAAAGTCAACCAACAAGACCCACAAATTTAAAGAACCTGGGCTGAAATATAGCAGCATCCTAAAAAATTTTAATCCAAATTTGTATCCGGGCTGGAGAGATGGTTTAGTAGTTAAGTCACTTGCCTGCAAAGTCTAAGGACCCAGGTTTGATTCCTCAGTACCCATGTAAGTCAGATGCCAAGCTGGTACATGCATCTGGAGTTCATTTGCAATGGCTGGAAGCCCTGACACACCCATTTTCTCTCTTTTTCTCTTTAAGTCTCTCTCTCTTTGCTTTTTTGTTTTTGTTGTTTGTTTGTTTTTTCAAGGTAGGGTCTTACTAGCTCAAGCTGACCTGGAATTCACTACGTAGTCTCAGGGTGGCCTCGAACTCATGGTGATCCTCCTACCTCTGCCTCCCAAGTGCTGGGATTAAAGGCATGTACCACCATGCCCAGCTAATATATGTAATATTTCATATATAAACTTGTATACCCTCCAATGGTGGATAGTAATAAATACTTTTTCTTAAAACATACTTGTCTTAAGCCAAATTTGCTATAAACAGAGGCTCAGAAACACATTCTTGTGCAAATACTTTATTGAAAAATTACCTCAGGAGGATAATACTGTACCATCTAGAGATGATCGTTAGTTAAATACATTCATTTGCTGTCTCTCTCTTTCTCTCACTCTGTCTCTACAACCACTCCTAATGGGATCCTGAAATCCCATTTGCAAATTGCAAAACAAAGTTGGTCCAAATTGTGGATATGTGTTTTGTACATGTTTGCCAATAGTATATTTAGTATGCTAAGGCTTTATATATTGGGAATTGTTTAAATATATATATATATATATATATATATATATATATATATATATATATATATATAGTACCTTATATATAAATATATATAAAGCCTTAGCATACTAAATATTTTGTAGAGAAGAATATTGGGAGAGGCCTAAACTGTCTTTCTCTGGCTGCTTTTGTCTTCTTAGCTCTCAGCCGTTTTGCCACCCATGAAAGAAATTCATAGAAACTAGAAATTTTCTTCAAGGCAACATGCAGAAGCTGAAATATTACTGTGTTGGAACTGGTCATAAAGTAATTCTGTAACCTATCTTGCCTCATAGGATGTCATAATAATCTTAATATCCTTATTCCAAAAGATCTCTGCCCCATACCTGAGAAGAATGAATGTTATACAGCCATGTCTAAAACAATCTGGACAGTCAGACTTTCCTCCCTATGCTGGTTCATCTGGATTATCAGCTTGATTTATTGGATCAAGAGATGCCTAGATTACTGAGGCAAACATCTGGGTATGATTATATCAAGAAATGCCACATCTGAATATTTCTGTAAGAATGTTATTAGAGACAATTGAGGCACAATGGACATGCATGATTGCAACGTGTGTGGAGGGAGACCCATTCTGATTGTGATCTTCACTATCCAATAGTTTGGAAACCTGGATGGAACAAAGCCATGAGTAAGCCAGCAGTGTGTGTACAATCTCAATTCTTCAAGAATGTGTCTTTTGTTTGTTTGTTTGTTTGTTTTGGGTTTTTTGTTTTTGTTTTTCAAGGTAGAATCTCACTCTAGCCCAGGCTGACCTGGACTTCACTACGTAGTCTCAGGGTAGCCTTGAATTCACAGTGATCCTCCTACCTCAGCCTCCCAAGTGCTAGGATTAAAGGTGTGCACCACCACGCCTGCCTTGAAGGCATGTTTAAGAATGGTACCTAGCCTGGCATGGTACACATGCCTTTAATCCTAGCACTTGGGAGGCTGAGGTAGGAGGATCACTGTGAATTCAAGGCTACCCTGAGACTACGTAGTGAAGTCCAGGTCAGCCTGGGCTAGAGTGAGATCCTACCTCCTAGAATGTGTCTTTTTTGCTGCCATTGTCCATGAACATGGGACTCTCACCTTATAATTTTTTTTTTTTTCTTTTTTTGGCTTTTTGAGGTAGAGCCTAACTATAGCTCAGGCTTTACCTGGAATCTACTATGTAGTCTCAGGGTGGCCTTAAACTCAAGGTGATCCTCCTACTTCTGCCTCTCAAATACTGGGATTAAGGGCATGTGCTGCCATGCCCAGCCTACCTGATAGCCTTTTTCTTTCTTTTTTTTTTTTAAATTATTTATTTATTTGAGAGCGACAGAGAGAAAGACAGATAGAGGGAGAGAGAGAGAATGGGCGCGCCAGGGCTTCCAGCTTCTGCAAACAAACTCCAGACGCATGTGCCCCCTTGTGCATCTGGCTAACGTGGGACCTGGGGAACCGAGCCTCGAACCAGGGCTTCACAGGCAAGTGCTTAACTGCTAAGCCATCTCTCCAGCCCCTGATAGCCTTTTAAAGGAGGTTCAGATCAGTCATTCTCTAGAGGGCTTCTAGGCCTAGCACTTGGGCATCAGCCATTATGGGAACTCTCACATTCCAATTCCAATCCCCATTGGTTCTATAGAGGACCCTGACCAATATACTTTTCTGTGTCTTCTGATCATTCTACCTAAACATAATAATGAGTTGCTTTCTGTGGTCTTCATTTTGGAAGTATCTGTAAATTAATTTACTATATTTTTCTCTTATTAATTTGTCTCTTATTACAGGAACATAACCCTAGAAGAAAAGGAAAAGGCTCCCACCTTCTTCCATCATGCACAGTTCCAGTTACTGTGGCCTATTTGCTGTCTGGAATGGAAGTGTATGCAGTAGGGATAGGTATTCCCTCTAAGATCACATAGCTCTTGTTTGATAAAAGAGGGTAATTCTCCAAGAAAAAAAAAAAGAAAGGCAGTAGTAAACTATTAACAACCAACCTATATAACAGAAAAATGACTGCTCTTAAGACTAATGGGATCCAACCAGGAACTCATCAATAAACCCAAACTGTGGTTTGCACTAAATGTTTAATAAGAGAAGTATTTCTTTAATGCATTTGAAAGAAACTGCTCTGAAAACAGCATGTATCATACAGTTTCTGGTTCTCTTTTGCAGTTAGTTATGCTAAGCTCTGGGGAATCGTGTGTCACTCTGGCGGGAGACTTAGAGCTGTTCATCAGGTAGTCTCTAGGCAAATGAAATCATATGATTCTGGCACAAAAAAATGTCCTGACATCTAGGACATGAACAGTAAGTTAATACAGAAAACAAAACTCATTTTGCTCAAGCCAAACCTTCAGATAATGTAGAATGATTATTATTTGGAAGTTTTTCACTACGGGAAGAAAATATTGTAGTCTTGGTTTTGAATTGAAAGATTCAAGAAGATATAATATCTTATAACATGACTATGAGTAATTAACATTAATGTTTCAAAAATGTTCTGAAAGTGAATAATGTGTTCATTGTCTACTAAAAAGTTATAATTTTAACATAGACTGAAACTCAATAGCTTCCCACCAGCTAGAATATTCAAAAGAGTATCCCCATGTTCTCGACTGCTTTTACAATACCTTTTAATTTAAAAAACAATATTGAACTCCACTAAATTTACAGAAATGGTAACTGAAGAAAAATCTCAAGGCAATTCATATTATATAATGTGGTATTTGTACCATATGAAATAAGGGCATTTAATATTTACAAAGGTAACAGTAGTTTTAATTTTTTATTAAAACAAATTTGCCTTGTTTTATTTAATTGATAGTTTTCATACTGGAACATGATGAAATTTGATCAGAATACCCTCCCAATACCTAATTTTCTCCCTGCCCCATTTTCTGCTCCTCCCCCAGAAATTTTTCTTTCCAACTAGTCACTCCTCTCTTTAGAGGGTTTAATTTGATTATTTTTTTTCTTTGCTCACCTCCATTAAAATGTTGATCAACTCAATATTGTGTATATCTTATGGAGATAGTGATAGTAGCCACTGTGAGGTATTTACTTCTTTTACAGTATCTAAGAGTTTTACACTGTCATTATAAAATTAACAGAAGGATTCCACCAGCACTTCAAAATAGCATCTAAATTGGGCAGGAGAGATAGATCCATGGTTAAGGTGCTTTCATACAAAGCCTAATGATCAGGATTCACTTCCTTTATACTCTCAGAAAGCCAAGTGCACAAAGTGGTACATGCATCTCAAGTGTCTTTGCAGTGGCTAAAGGCCCTGGTGCACCCACCCACCCTCTTTTGCTGTCTTTGTGTGTCTTTTTCTGCATGCAAATAAATGAAATATATTTAAAAGAGCACTAACAGCACTAACCAATATAGCACAAGCAAAGAAAACAGAAAAATCCCTAAAGATATTATCTAGAATACAAAAAGAGCTATTAAAACTTAACAAAAATAGATAAATAAATAACCATGGTCCAGGGCTCCTCAGAAAAATGTTGGAATAGTAGAAAGTCACAAAAAGAAAGTCCCAGAAAAATGCAGAAGAAAAACTACTTCATCACAAAGAGAGAATCAGAGGGAGTGTTTGAGAAATCCTTGAAGGAAGTGAAAGGATATTTAAGAGAAGAAAAGCAAAGACAGACATATCAGGCAGAGAATCAAGCTGAACCAAACCCCACCTTCACATTTGACACATAAGCCTCTTCTACAGGGTGAACCAGATATAAGGCTGGCAGTCCTGTCATTGAAACAGCCCAAGCTGGGCGTGGTGGCACACGCCTTTAATCCCAGCACTCGGGAGGCAGAGGTAGGAGGATCTCCACGAATTCAAGGCCACCCTGAGACTACAGAGTTAATTCCCGGTCAGCCTGGACCAGAGCGAGACCCTACCTGGAAAAAAAAAAAAAAAACAGCCCACAGCCCACATGAGTCTCAGATCCAATTGCAGATTTTGTTGAGACAGTAACTCTAAAAGTCACATTTGGCAACACTGTGACTCATAAAGTGGTACCATCTTGAGAATCTATTGTTAAACCACAGCTGCACAGGGACCTGAGGTCATAGGACAACCACAGCCCCTGAGAGAGAGAAGGTCTAGAGTGGCAGTTATGGATAGTAAGAGGGCTGGACACTGATTGGCCAAAGGGTGCAGGCCGACCTGCCAAAATAAAATGTCTGCAAACAGCATGGAACTGGCACAGAAACAGAAACGTAGATCAACAGAAGAGAATAGAGGCCCAGATGTAAGTTCAAGAAGCTATAGCCACCTGGTTTTGACAAGAATGTCAAAAATACTCACTGGAGAAAACATAGCCTCCTTAACAAATGGTGCTGGGAAAATTGGATATCTATATATAGGAGGAAGAAGATAGATCCTTATCTCTCTCCATGCACAACAATCAAATCCCATTCGTTCAAAGACCTTAATACAAAACCTGAAACTATGAAAGTACTAGAGGACAAAGTCAGGGAAACCCTTCAACATATTGGAATAGGCAGCGACTTTCTGGACATAACCCTACTTGCTCAGGCATTAAAAGCACTAATCAATGACTGGGACATTGTGAAATTACAAAGCTTTTGTATAGCAAAAGACACTGTGCATAAAGAGACAATCTACAGAGTGCAAGAAAAATCTGCCAGCTATACATCTAACAGAGGATTAATATCCAGGATATACAAAGAAAAAAAAAAAAACTATATAACAAGGGGAACTCTCTCCTGTTGCTATTGTCCACCTTATGTGGGCCAGGGGGTGCTAACCACACTCTGTTCATGCCATCATTTTCCCCTGCCATCATAGAGCTTCCCCTCAAGCCTGTAAGCCAAAATAAACCTCTTTTTGCCCCACACACTGCTCTTAGTTGGGTTATTTCTATCAGCAATGCAAACCAGATTGCAACAGTAAAGTGGTACTGAGGAGTGGGATTGCTACTAGTCACCTGACTATGTTACTTTGTCCTTTTGGAGCTGATTTTTCAAGAGGAATGTGGAAACATTTGAAACCTTGGCCTAAATGATGCCTAGCAGTGCTATAAGTACAACTTGATGGACTATTCTGGTCAGAGTTGAAAGACCTTAATGCAGTAAGAACTATGAACTGTGAGGTTTGGCTTATGAAGGTGAAAAAGAGCTTTGCCTGGACTGGGTTAGCAGTTTGTTTGAGAAGCTTGCTGTTATGCCTGTGTCCTAAGAGGTTGTGCAGGGTTGCTTTGCGTAGTAGAAATGAACTGGTGTGAGCAGAGGGATATGGCACAGAAAGAAATCTTTAGGCTGAAACTGCTGCCTGTTTAGCTGTAATTGAGAGATTACAATCTTTGAGATTCGGCTGGCTGACCTGCAGTGGGGCACCAGGAAGAATGTAGACTCTTTTGAAAGGGCTGAGTGCTCAAGCAATGTCCTATTCTTCAAAGTCTGCTTTACCCACCCCCACCCCCTGCCCTGGATTAACAAACTGGCACCCTACCTGGTATTGTGGAGTATAAGAAATGCAGGAAAGCGAGTGTCATTGAGTTTGCCACATGGTCTTCTGTTTTGGAAATGGCCATGGGCAGTGTGAAGCAGGTTTGCTGGATGCCTATATGGAGACCCTATGGGCTATGAGGATGAATGGTGAGTTGCAGTGGAGACCCAGTGGAGATGCTGGGATCACAAGATGGCTACTAAGGAAAGCTTCTAACCCCAGTGAAGTTTTCCAGGACTTGTTTCTTACTAGAGTTGTTGGACTTGAAGCTACAGAGTTTGATGTTTGCCATGGTTGTTTTAAATAATGTATTGGTTGGGCATTTCTTTGATATGCCCAATGCCATCTTTTGCAGAGTGAATTCTGTTCCATTTTGGGTTTGGAAGGGATTTTTTGGTATTATGGCTCAGTTAAAAGATCTTGGACTATGGGGATGTTTGAACATCATTGGGATTGATAAAAACTAAGGGGACTTCAGGCTGGAGAGATGGCTTAGCAGTTAAGCACTTGCCTGTGAAGCCTAAGGACCCCAGTTTGAGGCTTGATTCCTCAGGGTCCATGTTAGCCAGATGCACAAGGTGGTGCACACCTCTGGAGTTCCTTTGCAGTGGTTGGAGGGCCTGGTTCCATTCTCTCTATCTGTTGCTCTCAAATAAATAAATAAAAATAAACAAAAAATTTAAAAAAAGTATGTAACAAGAAATCAAACAACCTAACTAAAAAAAAAAAAAAAAAAAAAAAAAAAAGGGCTATGGAACTAAATAGAGAGTTCTGATAGGGAGAAATACAGACAGGCTATTAATATTTAAAACAATGTTCTGCATCCTTACCCATGGAAGAAATGCAAATTAAAACTACTTTGATAATCCATGTTACTCATGTGAGAATGGCTGGCATCAAGGAGTTCCTTGAGCACACAGTGTGTGGGTGGGCACAGTGGCCTGGAGTCAGTAGGACTGAACCATACTTGGGATCCTCCCACCTCCTCCTAGGTCTGAGTTCCTAGCATGATAAGGTCAGTCCATGGGCAGGTACAGCAGTCTGGAGTGAGTAGGGTGAACCCATATCTGGACTCCTCCCACCAAATATGAGTTCCTTGCTCAGTCAGTCTGTGGGCAGGCATGGACTTCTGGAGTGAGCAGGCCAGACCCCTGTATCTTGACTCCTCCCACCTCCCCAGTGTAGGTTGCCTGCACTGGTCTATGTCCTGGAGGGAACATCATAAAGTAGTCCAGATCCCTGCTCCCTTATTCTTCCTAGTCCCCTGGTCATAGTAGGTCTCATTGTGCCCTGCTCAGGGAGGTTTGGCCCCTATGTGAGCTTTAGAATCAGGCCTTTTGCTCTGGTATCGTGACTGGCCACTAAGTACTAACATCCCTGTTCACCTTAGTCAGAGAGTGAATCAGCAAAAGCACACACTTGTTTCCTCCTTAATAAAATAAAGAGCCTTCCTAAAGTGGGTATGCAAAAATGCAAAAAAGGCAATGAAAGTCAGAAAACTGAGAGAACTCCACCAAGGATAGCTAGTCCTACTACGGAAGATTCCAGTGAAATCAGAGGAATCAACAGAAATTCATTTCCAAAATAAAAACACAACAACAGATGGGTCCCTGATTTAAAAAAAAAAAAACACTGAACATGAAGCAAACTATCAAAGGACCAACATTTATATCAATGAAATTGAACAGATTCATCCCCTAGAGTATTCAGCATTTGATAGTAGGCTTAACTTGGCTGAAGAAAACATTAGAAACCTCCAAAGCAATATGAATAAATTGAAGGGAAGTCAAAACATGGATGATCTCAACAACCAGTTGATTAAGCTTAATGAGGACTTGATAAAGTGCAAAATAGAACTACAGGATTACTGTTTTCCACCCTTCGATGCCCTCCTCGCCCTCCCATCCATCCTATTATCTAGTTCATGAGGTGCTTGCTGGGTATGTAAGGTATCTTGGGTAGATTCAGGTTAGGTGTTGTAGATGAGTGAGACTATGTGTCGATTTTTTTTTCTGTGATTGGGTAAGTTCGCTGAGAATGATCTGTTCCAGATTCAACCATTTTTCCTCAAATTTCTTTATGTCATTTTTTCTTACTGCTGTATAGAATTCCATTGTGTAGATATACCACATCTTTGTTATCCATTCTTCTAATGATGGACATCTGGGTTGATTCCAGCTTTTAGCTATTACGAATTGAGCTGCTACAAACATGGTTGAGGAAATCTCTCTGGCTTTGGTTTGAAGGTTTTAGGGTACATGCCCAGTAATAGTATAACTGGGTCTGTTGGTATTTCTATAGTCAGCTTTTTCAGGAGTCTCCATATTGCTTTCCAAAGTGGTTGTACCATCCTACATTCCCACCAACAGTGAATGAGTGTCCCTGCTTCTCCACATCCTCACCAGCATTTATTTTCATTTGACCTTTTGATGCTGGCTATCCTTATTGGGGTAGAATCTCATAGTTGTTTTAATTTGCATTTCTCTGATGATTAGGGATGATCAGTCAGACCAAATGGCTGAACCTTTACTAGACCCTTACAGGAAACCCCTGAACCACAAGACACTGGAGAGGGTAGGATCAAGACTGACCTAAATCTCCTACATCCTCCCTCCCTCCCTCTTTCCTTCTCCCCTCTATCTCTCTCCTCTCTAACTCTTGTATATGAGTTATGTTTTTCCTCAATTTCTTAGTGGACACTGACCTGTAACCCCCACTTCCAGTTTGGGCCTACCATCTACAATGAGCTTTTGATCAGAGAAACCTACAAGGTTTCCCAAAACAATGACAGACTTCTGTCAGAGTACTTGATGACCCACCAAAGGCCAGTGGTAAGACCCTATTGCTGAAGACTCCATATGCAGCTGACGTGTAAAATGGAATGACATGGCTGGAAGCCAGGAGAGAGTCAGTCCCCAGACAGTCAGCGTGTCTAGTGCCAGAAGGTGCTACATAGGTGACTGGGGGAAATGATCAACATCTGTCCAAGCAACGTATTGTTTAACCTAATTAGCAACAAATAACCTGATGTGATGCCCACACAAGTGCAATAGTGGTACACAGCCATGGTGAGGAACCAATTGCCCTTGATTTGGCTAACTGATCCACTCAGTGGTACTAGACCCATAGCTGGAGCTGGGAAACAAGTCAGAACCTTGCCCAAACAGAAGCCCACTCTACAATATCTACAAGCTACCATCAATCACAGGGTATAAGAGGGCCTACACCTATCATACTGTCTATCAAAAAAGTAAGTGCTATCTCAATTTTCCAGGTGCTAACTTACTCTCCGTTGGAGAATCTGCTTCTCTTTTCCAAATAGATGCAGATCATAAGAAGAGAGCTGCCCCAACATACCTCAAAAGAGGCCCAACTGAAACTAAGGACAACTGGCAAAACAAGCAAGGGTGATGTTTTTCTGTGAACTGGATACCAGCACAAGGGGGAAGGAGACCAACACAGAGAAGAATCAATGCCTACCAAATCAGAGAGCCAGAGCCTCAGAGGCTCCCAACACCTCAGCACTGAAGCAGACCAAAAATGAACCCAACATGGCTCAGGGAAATTTTGTGGAAGAGGGGGTGGAAAGAATGTCAGAGTCACATGTTGGGTCATGATTTGCAGAGACTTTTATCATACCAATAACTGGGGGCTAACTCCACAATGCAAGACCCATTTTCATCAACAAGGAGGGTCCAATGGGAGGGGGTAGATCACAGATGAGCCTAAACAATGGTACCAAACTGCTTGTATTTACGGAAAAGAAAACTAATAAATTAAATTAAAAAAAATAGAACTACAGGAAGCATCAAGAAAATAAGAATTAGAATTGAAATCATACCTCAACATGAGATGGACATGATACAAAATAAAATAAAAATCAAATAGAATTTATAAAACCTTCTCTAGAACCACTCACCAAAAGAGTTACTCATGTGGAAGACAAAACCTCTGACCTGGAATATAAAATAGAAGAAATTGATCAGGTGGCCAAACACTTTGCTGTTCAAAAAATCAAGTGAACATAATATGAGGGAACTATGGGATGCTCTAAAATGACCAAACATCCAGACCATGGCTTTCCCAGAAGGAGAGGAAATCCAGGCCACAGGCATAGAAAACATACTCAACAAAATTATTGAAGAAAATTATCTGAATCTTGTAAAAGAGAGACACAATCAGATACAAGTAGTCCACAGGCAGGACCAAAGAAGAAACTCTCCAAGACACATCATAGTTAAAACTATTAACAATGAAAATTGAAGAGAGTGTGTTCAAAGCAGCAAGAGAGAAGCAATCCACAACATACAAAGGCAATTCCATTAGAATAATATCAGATTTTCCCATGGAAACCCAGAAAGCCAGAATGGCCTAGAATGGAACAATTCAAAGTCTGAAAAGCTATGGCATCCAACCCAAGCTACTTTACCCAACAAAAGTATCTCTTGCAATAGATGGTGAAAGAAAAACAATTCCATGAAAAAAAAAAAAAATCAACTCTATGATTATGTGAACACAGTCAGAGAATACTTGAGGAAATACTCCACACAGAACATTCAATTAACCTATCTTAAGAGCCAACAAGAAGATCTTGGTAACCAAATAAACCAGTCTTAAAACAGTACATAAAACAAGTAAGCACCCAACCCCATAAAACACCTCATCATGACAAGGATTAATTCAAACCTCACAGTAATAACCTTAAATATTAATGATCTTAACTCACCCATTAAAAGACACCAGCTATCAGGATGAACCAAAGAACTGGACCTTCTATCTACTATCTTTAAGAAACCTGCCTCACAACTAAGGATAGACACCTCCTCAGGGAAATGTTTGGAAAATGATATTCCAAACAAATGGAAATAAAAAACCAAGCAGGTGTTGCTATATTTATATCTGATAAAATAGACTTCAAACCAAAAGTAATCAAAAAGGACAAAGAAGGCCACTTCTTACTCATCAAGGGAATGATCCAACATGAGCATATCACAATCATAAATATATATACCTCAAACAGAGGTGAACCACAGTTTATAAAACAAAATCTACTTGACAATAAAACAGAAATAAACAACAACACCATCATAGCCGGAGACGTCAATACTCCACTATCATCAATAGACAGATCATCCATCAGAAAATCAACAGGAAAATAATAGAAGTCAACAACATCATAGATCAACTAGATCTAATGGAAATCTACATAACTTTCCACCCCAACTCTACAGGATACACATTATTTTCAGAAGTCCATGGAACCTTCTCCATAAAGCATGCTTCCATAAAGTCAGGAAATTTGAAGTAACTTCCTGCATCATGTCAGATCACAATGCTTTAAAGCTAGAAATTAACAAGAGACACATCAAGAACTCCACCAAATCCTGGAGACTAAACACTTTTAAACAATGAATAGGTCATGGAAGAAATCACAAAAGAAATTGTAAAATTCCTAGATTTGAACAATAATGAAAACACAACCTACCAAAACTCAATGAAGGCAGTCATAAGGGTAAATTCATAGCCCTAAATGCCTTGATTTCAATGTCAGAGAGATCCCAAATCAATAACTTGACTGTCAACCTAAAGGCACTATAAAAACAAGAAGTATCCAACCCCAAGAGCTCCAGATGGAAAGAAATGATCAAGAAGAGAACAGAAATTAATGAATTGGAAACTAAGCAAATATTTTTTTTAAAAAAATCAATGAAATGAAGAGTTTGTTCTTTGAAAAAAATAAACAAAATTGACAAACCCCTGGCCAAAGTGATCAAGCAAAAGAGGGAAGTCTCAAATTAACAAAATCAGAAATGAAAAAGAAAAGATCACCATAGCCATCAATGAAACAGGAAGAATCATCAGGGCCTACTTCCAAAATGTCTACTCCACAAACTTAAATAATCTGGAAGAAATGGATGAAATCCTAGATACATATTACCTACCAAAACTAAACTCAGAGCAGATTAATACCCTAAACAAACCTATCACATTCATAGAGACTGAAAAGATAATCAAAAACCTCCACAAAAAGAAAAGTCCCAGATCATATGGATTCTCAGCTGACTTCTATCAAACCTTAATAGAAGAATGCTATCCAATTTTCCTCAAACTATTCTACATAATCAGAGACCAGGGAATCCTCCATGACTCCTTCTATGAAGCTAGCATCACCCAAAAATCAAAACCACACAGAGATGCAACAGTGAAAGCAAATTGTAGGCCTATATATCTAATGAACTTAGATGCAAAGATCCTAAACAAAATCCTCGGAAGTCTAACTCAACAACACATCAAAAGCATTATCCACCTTGATCATGTAGGCTTCATCCCAGTGGTGCAAAGATGGTTTAACATAAGGAAATCAGTCAACAAAATACACCATGTAAAAAAAAAAAAAAAAACTGAGCCATAAGAACCACATGATCATCTCAATTGGTGCAGAGAAGGCCTTTGACAAAATACAACATGACTTCATGACCAACAACTGGAAAAAATAGACACAGAGGGTTTATACCTCAACACAATAAAGGCTACATATAAAGCTCCTAAAGCACAAATTCTGTTTTTTTTTTTTTTCAAGGTAGGGTCTCACTCTAGCCCAGGCTGACCTGGAATTCACTATGGAGTCTCAGGGTGCCCTCAAACTCATGGCAATCCTCCTACTTCTACCTCCTGAGTGCTGGGATTAAAGGTGTGTGCCACCACACCTGGCTACAAATAATTCTTAATGGGGAAAAACTCAAGTAGTTCTCACCGAGATCAGGAACAAGACAGGGATGTTCACTCTCAGTATTCCTCTTAAACATGGTACTAAAAGTACTAGTCCAAGCAAAAAGACAGGAGAAAGAAAGAAAAAAAAGATACATATTGAAAAGGAAAAAGTCAAGTTAGCCCTATTTGAAGATGACATGATCCTATATATAAGCAACCCAAAAGTCTCTATCTCAAAACTTCAAATGGTGATACATTCCTTCAGCAAAGTGGCAGGATAAAAATCAGTGCACAAGGGCTGGAGAGATGGCTTAGCGGTTAAGCACTTGCCTGTGAAGCCTAAGGACCATGGTTCGAGGCTCGGCTCCCTAGGTCCCACGATAGCCAGATGCACAAGGGGGCGCACGCGTCTGGAGTTCGTTTGCAGAGTCTGGAAGCCCTGGTGCGCCCATTCTCTCTCTCTCCCTCTATTTGTCTTTCTCTCTGTGTCTGCCGCTCTCAAATAAATAAATGAAAAAATTTTAAAAAAATCAGTGCACAAAATCAGTGGATTTTCTATATGCAAAGAACAAATATGGAGAAAATATATAGTGAGGCTGCCCCATTTTCAATAGCAACAAAAAATTTTAAATACCTTGGAATAACATCAACAGAGGATGTGAAAAAGCTATATAATGAAAACATCAAAGCACTCCAGAAAGAAATAGAGGAGGACATGAGAAGATGGAAAGACGCCCCCCCATGATCCTGGCTAGGTAGAACTAATATTGTGAAAATGGTATTTCTACCAAAAGCAATATACAGATTTAAGGCAATACCAAATATATATATATATATATATATATATATATATATATGCCAGCATCATTTTTCACTGAGACCAAAAAAATGATCTCAAAATTCCTGCGAATGGCAGAAAGTCTCAGATATCCAAACATATCCTCAGTAAAAAAACACCTCTGGTGGTATCACTATACCTGATCTAAAGCTATATTGTACAGCCATAGTGACAAAAAAACAGCTTGGTACTAGAATAAAAACAGAAACATAGAACAATATAACAGAATTGAAGACCCAGGCTTTAGGGCAAACAGCAACCACTGCTTGATCTTTGACAAAGGTTCCAATAATGTAGACTAGGGAAAAGACAGCATCTTCAACAAATGGTGGTAGACAGATTATATGACCATATGTAGAAAAATTAAATTATACCCAATCATTTCACCATACACAAAAATCAAATCCAACTGTATTGAAGACCTCAATGTAAGACCTGAAACTTTTCAAGTACTGGAGGAAAAACTAGGAAGCACTCTCTACAATATAGGACTGTGAAAAGACTTCCTGAACAATACCTCAATAGCCAAGGAAATTAAACAAGCACTCAACCAATGAGACCTTATGAAGTGGAGAAACTTTTGCACAGACAACATCCCATAACCAGAGCCAGTATGTTACCCACTGAATGGTAGAAAATTTTGCCAGGTATACCACTGATAGAAGCCTAGTATCTAGAATCTACAAAGAACTCAAAAAAACTAAACAAACAAACAAAAAAAAAATCAAACAACCCACTTTAAAGTGAGACAGAGAACTAATAGGGAGTTCTAAGAGGAAGCATTACAAATAAGAAAATATTCAACATCCTTAACAATTAAGGAAATGCAAATTAAAACATCTATGAGATTCTTCCTTACCCCATTAAGGTTAGCAAAGACTTTTTTTTTTTTTCTAAAGAATCAAATGGAAAGGAATGTTGGCAAGCCTATGGAGAAATAGGAACCCTCATTCACTGTTGGTAAAAATGTAAGCTGGTACATCCACTGTGAAGATCAATTTGGAGACTCCAGAAAATGATGAATGTAGAGTTACTAATAAATCCCTTACCCTTAGGTATTCCCTTACCCTTAGGGCCTTTACCCTAAAAGCTCCACATCTCAGTTCAGAAATATTTGCTCAACCATGGTTATATCTGTTTAATTCATATTAGCTAACTACTGGAATCAACCCAGGTACCCTTAATTGGATGAATGGATAACCAAGATGTGGTATATTTACACTATTGAATTCTGCTCAGCAGTAAGAAAAAAATGACACACATTGAAATTTAGAGAAAAATGGTGTTCTTGGAGCAGATCATTCTAAGTGAACTCACACAATCACAGAAAGACAACTGCTGCACGGTCTCACTCATCTGCAATTCCTAACCTGGATCAGCCCAAGTTGCTGACATACCTGAATAACATCTTGAGCCTTGGACAATAGGGAGGATAATGATGCTTGGGTGAAGGGAAAGGGTGGGATGGGGGACACAAAACCTGAACCCAAATTGAACTGGTAACATAGAACCCTCAGAAAATCAGACTAAGAAGTGGAACCCTCAAGCAGACATTAGAGGAAGCACCTGAATCAAAGGGCCCTGGAAAGAATGAGATGAAACCTAACCTGTTTCTCATGCTTCTCTTTTTTTCATTTTAGTTTTTCCTTGGCACTGGCCTCTAATTTCCTGTACCAGGATGTGGTCTACATCCACAATGAGGATCAGAAAGACCTAATAGATCTCCTAAAACAAACAAGACAGACTTCTGTCAGAGCATTTGATTACCCACCAGAGGTTAATGGTAAGACCTTACTACTGAAGACACCAAACACTGTTGATACAGATCATGGAGAGACCTGGTTGGAATCCAGAGGATAGCCAGTCTCAAGATAATTAGCTCATCTATTGCTGTAAGGAACTACATGAGCTACCAGGCAAATGTAGCCAACATTTGTCTAAGCAACTCCAAATCTAAGCATCTCAGAAGCAAACAACTTGACATGATGTTCACACAAGTACAACAGTGGCACACAGCCATGGTGGATAACCAACTATTATTGGATTGACTAACAGATCTATTCAGTGGAAAGGAAACCATATCTGGAACTGGGAAACAAGTCAGAATCATATCCAGATAATGATTCTGCTTTCCATTGTCAAGCTCCCAATAACCTTAGAATATAAGAGTTTCTAAACACTTTTAATTCATTCTAAATTAGTAATGGTCATCCCATTTAATTGGTGCTGACTTTACTCTCCTTTGGAGAATCTGATTCTCTTCTTTAGATGAGAACTGGACTTGAGATAAACAACCCTGCATACTCCATCCTGGCCACAGTTGAAAACACAGAGGAACTGGGGAAATGAGCAACAATGCTGATCTCTTATTTAAGCTTATATCAGCACAAAGGTGATGGGGATATTTACTGAACACTTTATACCTATCACTCCAGAGATCCAGATGTCCCTAAGTGCCCATCACTGAAGTAGACTTAAAATGCTCCCAGCATGGCTCAGAGGATTTTGTGGAAGAGGGGGCCGAAATATTGTTAGAGCCACTATTGAGACATTTTGCACAGAGACATTGCCTCTCCACCATAACTGACTGTTTACCCCATAATACATGACCCACAATCCCCATGAAGTTGACCTGCATTCCCAATGAGGAAGGCCTCTTCAGAAAATGGGTGGAGAGAAGGTAAAGGATGGTATTAACATGTAATGTTTATATACAAAATATATCCTTATCTACTACTAATAATAATAAAGAAAACAAATGACAATAAATCCTGGCATGGAGGCAGAGAAAGAGTAATTCTTCTAAATTGTTGATGGGAATGTATACTGGTACAGCCATTGTGGAAATAAGTATGGAGGTTGCTGAGACAGCTAAAAATATATTTACCATATTACCCAGCTATACCATGCCTAGGGATGTGTTCTAAAGACTCATCTCAGTACCTTAAAGATACTTGCACATCCATATTCATTGCTGTTCTATTCACAATAGATAGGAAATGGAACCAGCCTAGACGTCCCTCAACTAATGAGTGGATAATGAAGATGTGGTACATTTATGCAATGGAGTTCTATTCAGCAGTAAAGTAAAATAAAATTATAAAAATTGAAGGGAAATGGATGGATCTGGAAACATTTATACTAAGTGAGGTAACCATAAAGCCAAATGCTATGTGTTCTCTCTCATGTGGATCCTAGCTACAAATGTTTACACTTGTATGTGAGTTGGGGTAAAAATCAACAGCAAACCCAGTAACCTAGAAAGGGGCCATAAGGGAGGGAGGAGAGGTGAGGACTTAGGGGATGATATTATATATATGTAAATAGATGAACACATTACTGGGGTTGGAATGGCCTAAGTGAAGTTAGGGAAGAGATTAAGTAAAGGAAAGGTGAGGGGAGTATTAATCAAAATTTAAGAGGATATGAATAAGCCATATGCTAACCTACTATTTCGGACAATGGTACACCCAAAAGCCATAGAATATTACTGAAAATTTTAGTGCCGGGGATGGGATACCTTCCAGTGAGTTGTTGGCCAGGGAGTTTCCTGATGCCCACAAAACATTACAGGCCATTGCCAAGGCTCTTGGTTTCCCACCAGGAATACATGGTATGTATGACCCTATTGCTGAATACTCCACATACTTGGGCTGCAAGGTCACTGAGAAATCAAGCTGGAGCTGAGCTGAAACCTGCTCCCTATAGAACAGCTGACAGAAAGCTGGAAAAACTATGCTGCATGCTGCTCTAAGAAAGAGAGAAGTCATCAGAGGAGATAAACAACAGTGGACACTAAAAGACTTAAGTTTAGCAGTCTAGGCCAAATGAGTCACTGGGTGCAACAGCAGCATGTTTGCTATGGAGAAAGACAACAGCTCATTAATTGGACTGGAGGTCCACTCTATGGGAAGGAATACATGCCTAGTACTGAAAACCTATCATAGGGGAGACATGAGCTCTAACACCTGCTGGGTTTGGCTAAATGCACATATTATGCTCACCAAACTGCCCAGTAAGCACTTCTCTTAATGTTTGTACTCATATATTAATGCTACTCTCACTTTTGGGTTAGAGAAACATCTCTTTTCAGATGGCAGTGACTTCTGGGATGACTCAAAAGGTACCATAATACAGAGAAGTGACAGAGGAGTGTTTACACTGAGATATCTCTATCACACCCTCCAAGGCTCAGGGTCCATTGTGGAAGAGGTGGCAGAAAGAATGTAAGAGCCAAAAGAAGGGCAGGACTGTTTACATGGAAGTCTTCCAGACACAAAATGGCCTGGATATCCATGACCTCACAATGCTTGGTACTACTTCCACAGGACCCTCATGATAGGAGGAACAGACAATGACATCAAAATAAAAGAGATATTAATTAAGAAAGGGAGGGGATATGATAGACAGTGAATTTGTGAAGGGGAAAGTGGGATAAATGAAGGAAATATCATGGTTTATTATTTATAATTATGGAACATGTCAATTAAAAAAAAGTCAGGGCTGGAGAGATGGCTTAGCAGTTAAGCGCTCGCCTATGAAGCCTATGGACCCCGGTTTGAGGCTCGGTTCCCCAGTTCCCACGTTAGCCAGATGCACAAGGGGGCGCACGCGTCTGGAGTTCCTTTGTAGTGGCTGGAAGCCCTGGCGTGCCCATTCTCTCTCTCTCCGTCTATCTGTCTTTCTCTCTGTGTCTGTTACTCTCAAATAAATAAATAAAAAATATTAAAAAAAGTCAAATAAAAAGGAAAAAAATGTTTCCAGGGTGCTGATGAACTAAATAATTTCTATAGAATATTCTGATTGAGAAAAACAACACACATTTTTTCTGAGAAACCTTGACTATAACATTCCACATCACAAAGCAAGTCATATAAAGTACAAAAGAATCTAAATAATTCCTAGTATCACATCAGATGATAATGCAATAAAACTAGAAATAAATACCAAGAAACACTATCAAAAATAGTCAAATACATGGAAATTGATACCCCTTTGAAAGACCAGTGGGCCATTGAAGAATTCAGGGAGGGAATTTAAAGTTCCTGGGAGATGGAGAGATGGTATAGCAGTTAAAGTGCTAGCATGTAAAGCCTAAGGACCCAGGTCCAGTTCTCCAGTACCTATATAAGCCGGATGCACAAGGTAGTACATACATCCTAAGATCATTTTCAGTGTCTGGAAGCCCTGGCATGCTCATTTTCTCTCTCTCTCTTTGCTTTTCTTTCTATCTCTCATCAATCAATCAATCAATCAATCAATAAAATACAATATTTTTAAAGTTTCTAGAACTTTTTGGATACAATTAAAGTAGTCCTATGAGGA